>NW_017307225.1:543751-595288 GCF_000935625.1 Nanorana parkeri
GGGGGGGGGACTGTAGCAGTTTTGTACAAGATAGAATCAGTTGACCCTAAAACTTATATTTCAGTTTTTAATAGATGCTGAAGAGTTAAACCATTTGGCAGTTCCTTATGTCTCCAGGGGACTCTTCTGATGGACAATCTTCATTGCCATTTATTTGATATGTATTTATTTTATTATTGAGACTTCTGCAGAAGAAGCTAGAACATGCAATGATGGACAGGAACACCCAAAACACAGTGGTGTAGTGGTTAGCATTTCTGCCTTGCAGCACTAGGGGTCCCTGGGTCAAATCCCGGTCAGGTCACTATATGCAAGGAGTTGACATGTTCTCCTTGTGCTTGCGTGGGTTTCCTACCACACTGTAAAGACATGCTGGAAGGTTAATTGGCTACTGTCTAAATTGACCCTTGTATGTATGCATGCGATATAGGGACCTTGGACTGTAAGCTCCTTGAGGGCAGGGGTTAATGTGAATGTGCAACTATGTAAACTGCTGCGTAAATTGTCGTCGCTATATAAATACCTGTAATGAATAAATAAGAATGTCTGAAGGGAGATTTTATGTTGTATTCAAAACCTATGAGAAGACAAATGGCCGGATAGAGGACTCACCAGGTGAAATGATCCTTTATTCTGTATATAATACGCAAACTATTACTAATTTAACATTTTGCATAATTTCTCTTGTATGTCCTTGTGGAAGTGAATAGATATTTATATTATTTTATTAGTACTGCAAAGCCTTCTTTGTCACAGAAAAGGGGTCAAATTCATATGGCTATCATACAGATTAAACACATTAGTGGTATAAATGGACCAGCTCTGACAGCATAGATTCTCTAAAAAGGCTCTAAAGGAATTCAAAGTATTTATTTTTATACCTCTTCACCATTTACACCAGTTTGACTGATATAATGCAGAAAGCATTCTGTAAATATATTGTGCATTCTGTCTCCTTATGTTGAGATAATCTCAATCAAATAATTATCATTTCAACATCAGAACTCTATCGCTTAATGATGTTCCAGTATTGCTTTTTCCTGTTGATTGGTTAATTCTTTCCAATATCAAGCTACAATGTTGAATACCAATAAGATTTTAATAACTCAGCAAAACTTATCAAAGAGTGGATTATGGAATGTGGATTTATAACAGGTCGAAAGAGGATTTGAAAGGTTCCACCTTCTTTCCTCCTGTGCATATATTCTGCATTACCCAAAGGAATGTATTTACCATATAATTAATCTGTTCAAGGAGAATCTTCAAAGCCCTATTTGTTCCTAGGGTTCAAAGACCACACTATATAAATGCAAGTTGTCTGAAGAGCTGTTACAACTTTCCCCTCATTATGAAATCACAGAACAGCATTTGGCATAAAATAATTTATATATGTTCACTACAATAAATGAAAACATTATAAGCTCCATTGCTCATATAGCTGCTGCTGATTCCTTTCTTTTTTGGACTGTTCATTTACCCTGTACACAGAGAGCTTTGCTGCCACTTAATCCTGAACTACAGTGCTCTGCAATGTTACATAGATAGAAAAATAAGTAATTATGTGTGTCTTACAGAGAGCTTGCTCAGGGCATTGCCTGTAAGTGTTTGAATAAATCACAAGCAGTAATAAAAAAAATTCCCTACATCGCTAACATTAGGACTGATTGAACACTGTTTTTTTAATTTGATAAATATTGTAAGCCCATACTGATAATTATGCAGTTTACATATAATATAAGAGGGTGGATAATATCTGGGCATGATCAGTGACAATTTTCTTTAAAACAAGGAACAGGTAGATGTGTTGCTGCCAACGTCTCTTAATAATCAATCTGCTTGTCTATGTGCAGTGTAACAGTGTAAAGAACACTATACTAGGTACAGTGTTTTTCTTTGTGCTATATACAGTTTAAGAGTTGACTTACACAGTGCAAAGCAGGGTACACCCACAGCAACTAATCAGAATTTGTTAATTGTTTCAATCTAACTCTTTATTTTCTTCAAGCACATCTCCAGACTCTGGTTTCCAACTGCCCTCCCAAAACCCCCTGCACCTATTTTTAAAAATGATTTAAGGTGGAAGTAAACCCTCTCTCTTCAACTAGCAAATAAACCATAAAACCCCATTGTTTTTCTAGTAAATATTTTTTAATGGTCAATACAGGAATGTTTGCCGTCTTACCAATAAAAATGATATAGCTCACTCTGCCCCTGCTCCTCCTGAAGCCAGCGCCATTTTGATTCTGTCCCAGGCCCTTCTTTCTCTGTCCTTACGTCCGTCCTCAACTGTTATCATTCTGATGCTAGGACTTTAGCCTGACGTCATTCTGGAAAAGCTCTGTGAAGATCTCAGCACAGCGAAGATGCCGTAAAGAAAGACAAACTGAGCATGCAAAGTGCTACGTCAGCTGCCAATAAATTAAGGAAACTCTGCTAGGAGAGGGCTTTGGAAGGCAATACTAGTACTGACAGTATGTATGTATACTGAACTGTTATTTGAGGAAGAGTTCCAAAACTGAGTTTTTTTTTTATATTCACACAATAATTCCAACTGTCCTCTGGCTAATACAGTGACATCATGGGCCCTTCCACTTCTTGCCAGGCACTAACAGTAAGTGGTCCTCACAGTAGTACTGAAGGGTACTCATGTAATGATGTAAGAGTGCTGTTCAGTGCAGCAGTGCTATGAGCCAAGACTGATATGATGACACCTAAGCTAACAGGAAGGGGTTAAATGACACTGTCCATCATTGTACCTGGAACTGAGCACTATGCAGTTTATGAGGAAGCGCAGGGTAGCACTGGAGCATAAAGAGGAAGAGTAATGCTAAAAATGTTTTGAGTTTTTTTTTTAAATTCATGGCCACACCTGTTTGCTTTTTTCCCCTCTGTTTAGAAACTGGCTTGCAACCTGTATGCCCCTTAGCTTAGCGAATGTGGCTAAAAATTAATTTTGCAAAGAATACCCAATCAAATGCAAGAAATATTTAAAAAACACTATTTTTGCTTGCAGCTGACTGGATGATGGAAGTCACATTGGCTTCACCTCGTTCAATAAGCTAAGGGAACATTCCCTTGCAAAGTAAACAGCCTATTTGGCTTTAGTAAATCAACCCCTTTCACTCTAAAACTGGTCATACAAATTTTAGGAGTCCAGTTTACTCGGCTGAATTTGAACAGTGTGTGGCTAAGTCAACACCCCTCATTCTTCAATAAACTTTTTCGAAGAAGCCAGCCTGTAAATCCTTGGCCAAACAGTGACCGCAGCTAATCAGTCTCAGACTATCTTTTCTTCTGGTAAAACTGCAGTCTGTGACAGTATTCTATAACATTATATATACTGAGCACTATGGGGTCTATTCACGAAGCAACCGCAGGATCTAGCCGTAGCTTCGGCTTCGGCTCGACTGAGCCCCCTGGCCGACTTCGGGAGCTGTACGGGCTATAGTGAATAGTAAAACTGAAGGGGTCCTGGGGCCGAAGATAGCGGTAGGATCAGCCGAAGCTTTGGCTGAGCCGAGGTGAAAGCCGAAGCTGGCCGGCCGACAGCCTGCTTCTGACAGCTGGGCGGAGCTGTAACTGCTGGCTCCGGCCACTTGCAGAGAGATCAGCGTCCCTGGTTACCAGCTAACCCAGGGACACTGATCTCCAGACAGCCTAACTCTCTGGGTGCTCTGGGAGTCTCCCGCACCCTGCCGCACAGGAGGGAAACACTGCTTTTTCTTTTTTATTCTGACATGGAGCCGTTGGCTGGCGTCAGAATTAAAAAAAAAAAAATTCACCATAGGAATGCCTTGCTAGATTACTATTGGCTATTTCAATTTGCAATAGCCAATAGCAAACTAGCTATTGCAGCCGCCCACTACTGCAATTCTCCATCAGGTCCCCACTAGTGATTGACAGCAGCAGAGGGCGGGTACAATAGCTAGTTTGCAAATTGAAATAACCAATAAGAATCTAGCAATGCATTCCTATGGCGAAAATGTTTTTTTTCTTTTTTTTGACGGCAGCAGAACCGCCGACCAGTAGAAAACAGTTGGGCGGAGGTAGCTGTCACTGCTTGTACCGCACAATGGTTTGCTATTTATTGTTTTCTACTTTTTACATCTATTTTTCTGTTCTGCTCGTTCCCACAGAGGGAGCGAGCAGACAGCCGAGCGGAATGCCGACTAAGCCGACTGCTGTTTGGCATCTATAAGAATAGACTGAACAGCAGCGAGTAGCCTATGTGTGGCCCTTTAATGATGTTAACTGCCACAATTGGGGCCCCCTATACAACTCCTACTTTACTAGGACTAAATTGACAGATTCATATAGAAATACTGGCATAGATATACAATCACCAGAATTAATTGGTTTAGCAGTTCCCCAAAATGGCAAAAGAATAAAGCACCTAGCTTTTGTTTTCTCTTTAAAGCAAAAACTTTTTGTCAACTACACATCTTGCAGTTCTTTATGACAAGGGCATGTGACACTTTTGTGATGAGACTCCACAATTTATGTGTGACTGAATAGTTACAGATCCTGCTGATCTATACAACGGAGTGGTGATTTGTCAGCTTATATAAGCAGACAGATCACTCTTATATAGTGATCTATATTGCCAGTGAAATATATGGCTGAAATGAGGTATGCCTTGACATAGTGGTATGAATACAGACTAAACCTTCAGTACCCATATAGCGTATACCTTCCTTCAAATATTTCCATGCATCTCTAGTGTATGCTTTTCAGTGTGTTAGGCTGCATTAGTTAGCCTTGATTTTAATACTACTTTCTCCATGAGTTATGTGAATAGAAATGAATAGTTGAGCAGTGTATATTATACATAAAATACCGGTATTTTTCTGTTTCACAAACAAAGATAAATGAAACATGTAGAGCTCTCAGCCAGCACAGTAGATCGCATAATGCCACCTATGTGCTCCTTATACACTTCACAGCTAACCTTTCATTTTTATGTGTGCTGGATGTCAACAAGAAAGGGCTTATCTTTTCTACAGCTCCTAACGATGGCTTCACCAATCAAAACCATTCTGTATCTCGCAAGTGACAGATACAACAGAAAGAAATGAGAGACACCCTATTCCTAATTTGTTGTAACGACAAAAGGTGCAGCACATAATAACAGAACAGATATTTCTTCTCTGACTACAGCACATAACGTATAGACATCAAAAGTTTAAAATCAGAAGAGATTTGAGCATCTACGGAATGACTGACGTGAGCCATATTGAGCTTCTGCTGCTGGTCATTTTAATTATCAGCAAGAGGTAGAATTCTATATAGCCCTGAGCATCTAAGGGAAAACACTTCTTCATACTGACTTTTTTCATAAGTGCAAAGATCAGTTTTGTGTGCTAATCAGCAACAATATTTCAATGACTATCTAGTTAGTGCAGTAAGATGATTTCTGGTTGGCTGCTGTGAATTATGCTTTGTGAATTGCTGCATTAGTGAAAAGGGCAGCAAGCTACAGCCACCAATCAAATTTAATCAACTTCTCCACAATAAACAAGAATCTGGTTGTTATGAGTTACTCTATGTATACGTATTTCATTTTTTACAGCCATTTTAAAAAGTGTATGTAAACCAAAGATCAAGTTTTTTGTATGTTTACCATTGTGTCTCCCTGTACACAGTTTTCTTAAGCAAATTGTTTTTTTAGGAATCTGTTGCAACACAAGTTTCCCACTTGGAGATCCTGCCATTGACAGCACTTTCTGTTGCTGCCTGCCAATGCTAAGCTGCTGCCTCACAATTAGATGCAGAGTTGTCAGCCTGCTATGTGGGCTCTTTCAGCTGCCTATTAGGTTTATCAGATAGGCAGGCCAATAGCTATGTGAAGGAGACAATGCATTCCGCTCATTTATTTACTTATTTATTACAGGTACGTATATAGCACAAGCGATTTACGCAGCACTTTACATCATGCACATTCACATCAGTCCCTGCGCTCCAGAAGCTTACAGTCTAAGGTCCCTATCTCACATGCATGCACACACACATATACTAGAGCCGACTTAGACAGGAGAAAATTAACCTTCATGCATGCATTTGGCGTGTGGGACAATACTGGAGGAAAACCATGCATGCACAGGGAGAACATGCAAACTCCTTGCAGATATGCTAATTAAGAAGAAGTGGTTTAGTACTGTAATCCTGCAATTAAAGTGCTCCTACTGGCAGGATCTCTAAGTTAAAAAAAAAACTGCAACAGCTGTACAAAAAACAATTTGCTTAAGAAAACAGTATACAGTGAGACATGGATTGTGGGTTCTTAAAGCTGTAGGTATTTAATAGTACATCAATATACAATACATGTTATATAAACCCATGATTTGGAGCAATATTAAAGAATAATACTAACAATAGTAATTCTTTTTTGTGTACTAGGTATGCTTTCAGAAACAGCAGGGGCATACCCTGTGTGGTCATAGGGACAAAAGAAATATGAAGGCTTTGCATTCAAATTAAAACCACAGAGGAAAACGGAACAGTTCTGTCCACACTCTCCTCATACAAGAAAGTGATGTGCTCAAATGCAATAGTTATTTTTCATTGTTGTGAACCATTTACTTGAACTGCTGATGGCGATCAATAATGGTTTTCCCACTTTTGATAATACGCCACCATGGTAACCCACTGAAACTGTAAAATAACAAAAATAATGTTTTTTTTTTTCTTGTACTCCATTGCACAAATAAACTGGGAGAGCAGGTTACCAGTACATATTGTGATGGCAAACACTGCGAATTGGTTCAGGAGGAGGCTGAACACAATAAATGTGAAGGCTAAAGTTAAAAAATGATGTCTACATGCTGAGAACCTATAAACACTTCTTGAGGCATAAAGCCTAGCTTAGTGGGCTTCTTGCCTCAGGAGTACTGTGCACATGCCTCAACTGTCAGTAATAGACTGAAACCTCTCAAACTTGTTACCAAACAATCAATTTCTGTAGCACTGTTTACCACATTGTTGCAGAAATCTTACGGGTAAAACACAACAATCACCCTTGATAAATTGCTAACAGTTGATATTGTCAGTAAAGCCATGTGTTTTCTCAGCTGTCTCTGAAATCAGTGCATGCAAGGTCCTCTTCACTTGTCATTCAGGAAGGTAATGTCCTGCAGCACAGCCATCTGAAACAATGATAATCCCTAACAAGGGAAGAAAGCAGGAGTTGTCACTAATCAGTTGTAGAAACATGAATGAAGCAAGGACCAGGCAATAGTGTGTGCATTGTAGGACAAGCACTGTTTTCTGGTTACTGTCCAGATGAGTACAGTGAACTTTATAAAAAGCAATAAAAATGATTTCCTATTCTGAAGTGGCTCCTATATGTTCCATTACTTAATATCATTATATCGGTATCAGTAAAATCAAAAGTCAAGACAAATTCAAAGCCAAAACTTTGAATTCATAAAACAATCAAATCAAGGAAGACATTGCAGAAACCTAATGCAAACCAAAATATCAAATAAATCATACAAATGGTTAAAGTCAACTGAGTACATTTCTTAAGCTAGACAAATGAACAAATAATGAAATGTTTATTGAAGTGGAAATGAACGAGTAAATGCATTGCAGGATAAAAATGGAAACTAACCTTAGAGAGTTTTACCTTCCACTTAGGTTGGTGTACCTATATTCATATGTTAATGTGTTGATATGTTTATACATCTTTTATACCTATGCCTGTCAACATCTCGTACGTGTCCCAAACATTTGTAAACATGTAAATACTCAATAAACTCTCTCTCTCTCTATGGAAAACAAATGGGAATTAAATGTTATGCCAGAAGCCATTAAATAATTTTTTCTATACTGTACATGCCTCTAGTCCAGTCTCAGGAAGCATTTATATACAAATGTGAACACAAAGGACATCAGTTGCATCTCTGGACACACTTTAACTGAGAATATCTCATGTGACTTCAAGCAGCCAACTGTGAATGTTATAACTTCTCACACCGAGTCCAGATCATTCCATGTTAAAAAAAAATGGGTTACCATAAACAAAGGAGATTGTAAGTGGCTAGGCATTTGATGACAGTTTGCAAAGATCAGGAACATAAAAAAAGAGATAAAAGGGTTGTTTGCCAAACCATTTTGACTGTGCAGAGATATTAAAAGAGATAATCTGTAAGCGAACTTATCCTTTGACAATTTTCACTACATTTCACCTGATTTCTTAATCACATTTTTACCTAAGTCAATAATGTACTATGGAAATTCTGTATTTGAACCAACTGTGAAAGTAAAGCCTTGTTATCACTGAGTAGTGTGCTGCTTTAACTTACTTTTATTGCTCTGCAGTGTTGGTGCTCTATATCAGCATTTTTTTGTGAATGGGGAGAATTTTTCGTGCAAACTGAATTATTGTGAAAAGCAGAAAAGTCTCTTACTTTGAGAAATGCCACACAGTCTCAGTGATTATAAATTATACATACACATAAGTACATTTTTTATGTAGCTAAAAATAATATATGAAGCTGAGCGGCAGCCACAGCCCTTTTGTGATCTGAAGAAGAAAAACACAGCTAAATCCCCATAACCCTTTTTATGCCCTCCTATTAGACTAGGCATATCTAGAGCTCTTGGTTGTAGTGACACCATGTGAAAAAACTGCAGCGTTGCACTAAGGGTCACACCAGAGGCCCTGTCACTGGGGGAAGTCGCCAACAACAGGATTGTTCAAGACAGCACTCAACTGTTCGTGCGAGAAGGCAGTGATTAAGCACCATCTTACTATTCATCCAGTGAAGGAGTAATGCCGTACGAGCAGGTGAGTGTCCTCTATGCAACAAGCAACAGAGTCAATAGTGTGAAATGGGCCTCACACTGCACACAGATACTACTGTAGGTGGCCAGGCAATAAAATAAAAGCAATAGTTTGTTTGAAAGACTTTGAACACAGATGTAGACCCTTAAGATGAGTACATAAAAGCCAAATGTAGTCACCCATGGTCATTAGACTCTATTTACTAATACATCTAAGGGTCTACATGTAAATTTATATACACAACTACGAGTCTCACAGACATTTCTATGACCATGAAATACATTATGGAAATTCTAGTGTAGTGATCCCCTGAATATGCTTTCCATTTTAGTTATTTTTTAATGTGTACAAATGTATACATCAAAAACTGCTTTAATTAAATCTGTATTCATTAAATATTTCTTAAGGTATACTTTCAAGACTTTTTTTACATATAATGCTGGGATATCTAATAAGAAAGCCCAGCACTATTGATACACTTGTTGACTGCTTCTGCTTACCTAAGATCCTGAGCTGAGAGATGAGTATTAGACATTTTGTTTTGTTACGAATGCATATTCATACAAATTTCATTAAATTTGAATATTCAGATGCATCCAAATTTCAAAAATTAAAACGCGTCCGAATGTGAACGAATCTGAATGTTCCTTTATCGAAAATTCGGATCCGTCTGAATTCCATTAAAATGAAAATTAAATAGGACATGTGACTGTTCTCTGGCTAATCAGATTTTTTGGGGGGGCTGTTGGGGGTTGCACTACAGACGCGGTCATGTGACTTCCTGCTGTGGATCTTTTGAAAATAAAAATTCAGACGGATACGAAATCCGAATAATGAATGACATCAAATTTCGGATCCAAAATCTGAAAAACAAAACAAAATAAAAATCTGAATCGATCCGTAACTAAACAAATTGTTTGCGGGGTTACATGTCTAAAGAGTATTGATAAATGGTGTATTTCTCTTTCAACTCATCCACCTCTGTGTGTTGGGAATAGACCTGAGTAGCTGGAAAATAAATGACACAGTCTTTTCCAGCCAATCACAGTACAGCGGAAAAGTCAGCTTGGTGAAAAAATCTGGAGATGCAAATATTAGCATGCTCCCTGTTGGCCACGAGCACAAGATACTCCTTTAGCATATATACTTAAAAGGCATTGTAACAGTGCTGTGGCTTGTCACAGTGTGATAAGGGTTAGAGGTCACCCAGGGTTCTCACCCATACAGGTTGCTCCAGGGTGTGTGTTTCACATGGAGGAAACTAGCTTTTAAGTTTCTCCTAGATTGCCACCCAGAGGCTTTGTAGAGATCTGAGCGGGATGAAGCCACAAACTCTGAGTTCATGTTTTGGTGTTGACCAGTAGCCATTGATTGTGCATCTGTGCACAGCCTTTATGGTTCAGGGACTGGCTAGAGTTCTGGGCTCCACATGGGAGACAGGAGGACTCCACCCAAGAGTTAGGATGGAAGCCAGTGCAGCAGGGAGCTGCAGGGTGTGTACAGAGAGTCCAGGTCAGCACGGTGTTTGTAAGCCTGACAGGGGGACACAGAAAAGGGTTTGAGGAATGAGGCCAGAGCAGCAACACTGCAAAAGCAAAGCCAGGAGACTGAATTTATGGGGTTTTTTTTGTGAACAGAGATGTTGAACAACCCCTGAAAGGACAACTGCATAATGCTTGGGGAAGCATAACATTGGGCAAGGAAGTCCTAAAAGGAAGAGTTAAGCGAGTGCCCTAATTCACTACAGTTCTCACAGAACATATATATAACAGGTTCCACCAGGACAATTTATTTCATGGAGTATTTGTATCCAACCTTATTTCTTCAAGAACATGCTCACATGATAACTGACCTCAGTATGTGCATGTCGTATGTCCATAATAGCAACATTAGAATGCAATTGTTTAATGTGTAAAGTACTGTTGTACTGAGATATATAAATGAGTAACATATACATTTAAAACATCTGAATGCAACTGTTTAACGTGTAAAGTACTGTTGCACAGTGAGATATAAGTGAATAACATGAATGTTGAAGAAAAAATAACAACTAGGCATGAAAAATTACTTTAAAATGGTAAAAAACAAAACATTATATTAAACACTTAGTGAAGATAGAAAAAGCTTCTGTATGAAAAATGATGACATAAATATATAATTGTACATTAATATTAATGGGAAGCCCAGATAGAAATGTAGGAGAATAACAAGGCCTTAGGCCTTCTGAGATAGTTGTCATTTAATAAGGAGAATTTTCCATACGCATCTACTACTATTAGTGCAGAGTCTCACTAGGAACAAATTCCTCCCATCAACCATACTAATGAGTGGTTTTTTGGGGACTTTACTAAATTCTGCTGGTTTGACTTTATAAAAAATATGGAGAAAATACATTAAACATTTTTTATCTTTTGTTTAGTGCACATGCAATTGATTCCAGTAACTGTCTGAATATTGTATCAGTATTTGTATCTTTTTGTACGTGTAATACAGTATCATTACCTAATGACCCTGCAAACTGCGCATTAACATTACACAGATATAACTGGTATTCTATGATACTATAATATAAATAATACATACTTCTGACTATAGCAAGTCCTTAGCAGAAGTATTAACATTGTTTACTGCATGTTATATAACCTTGAACCCGTGTCCTGCCACAACCAGAAGATGTGGGCTTAGATAGGACAACTAGTATCACATGCTGCTAATTCCACTAATTGCATTATGAGCACTATTATATATGAAGGAGAAAACTTTGTCTGTTAATTCAGTAAAAACATAAGTAGCGTAAGGGTTCCAAGATTCCTAAAATATGAAAAAGAGTAAAGAAATTACCCTTTTAGCGCCTAAAATATTTAAATTAATATTTATTACCAATAATTTTTTATTATGACTGTAGATGCACTGGATTCCATCTCTTTCCTATTCACTCCTTATGTATTCTTAAGAAATATTGCCTAGATTGCAGCTTTAAGCCTAAGAGAATATTTTGCTGATAACTACTAAGCATTGGGGTAGATACCATGCACATTCTACTTTTTCTTGGTGGCAAAAAAAGAGAAAGAAAAATGCAAGTATTTCCTATTGGGCACAACAAAAACATTTATAAGCATAAGGAAAAATAATGTGGAAAATATTTATGAAGTTCATGATTTTTCTGCTCTGTCTCTCAATATCAAAATTATTTGGAATGGTGGCGTTAGTTGTTAAAGTGAAACTAAACTCAGGAGTTAAATCTTAAAAATGCATTCAAATACCTTAACTATTAATAAGAATGTATCTTATTTGTGTATCACTCGGCTGTAGATCCTCAAATCCACTCTGAATTGGTGCTGAGGTTGGCTACTTTTCTTCACCATGGTCCCTGTGTGTGTGGATGGACTACAATCACACGTTTAGTTTACTAATTTGTATTGATATTGTAGTTCATCACAGGAGTGAGCTTGGAGTGGTGACTACTTTGCAAAATACACAGGGGTCATGGGGAACAAAAGTAGCCACTCTTCAGAAGGAAGGACAGTGTCAGAACCAATTCAGAGATGATTTGAGGATCTACAGCTGAGTGACACACAAATAAGATACATTTTTGTTAATAGTTAAGGTACTTGAATGCATTTTTAAGATTTATTTCCTGAGTTTAGTGCCACTTTAAGCATTTACATCTGTTTTAATTATTTCGGTAATTGACTAGTAACACTAGTAGATGTTAGTATTGATGATGCATATTATTCTTCTACAGATGGCCAAACTCTTTCTAATCTTAAACCTACACTTTAAATGTATAATAATTTTTTTTTAAACGTGTTTACTAATAATAGAGGTATTGCCCGTTAGCAACTAAATACATTCAAAACTGCACAAGACAATAAAAGGGAATGTAAGATTCAATAAACTTGGTTAATATTTTGCAAAAATGGTTGTTATTATAAGCAAAGGCACATATAAGGCCAAATGCTGAAATTAAAAAGGTGATAAAAAAGAATTAGACTACTGTAAAACAGATGCTGAAATATATTGAAAGTGAGTGCTTAATGGAAGCGTCTGCTTTTACCATAGCCACGTGATTAGATGTTGCAAGTAAGATACATTTGCATTTTGTGTGTAGAATCACTGCTGGCTAAAAATCACAATGAATTGGTAACATTTGATATAATGAAATTAAAGAAATGCTTGTGTATCAGATATATATCTTACATCATTTGTTTTCATAACCTGGGCTATTCCTTCAAATAATATTTTTATCATGATACTTGTTCTAAGAAACAATAGCCTGGATCACAAAAAGTAGTGTGTCTTTGTTAATAAAATAGAGATATTTACTAAAAGAACAAAACAGATTTGATGCATTTTTACTTTAATATAGATACACAGGACTACAGTTTATATGCATTTCTAAACCAGTGTGTTCTGACACAAGGTATTTATTTTTATCCTGATGTGTAGCAAGGAAAATGTGCAGAAGAAAAAAAAGATGGGTTGGCGCTCCAGTTTGATTTTTAGCAAGACTGACATTATGTCACACAGCTATTCCTTCAAGCACAGAAGAAACCAAAAAAGCTTTCCCTAGAGCCAATGTGACCTCTGAACCAACAGATCAGCAGCTTCAATGGCCTGGGGATAGGACATTCGTGTAACTGAAATGAAACAGCTTGCTACACTGGACTAGGGGCTTATTCATAAAGACCATCAAATACATTCTTTATGTTTTGCAGATTTTTTTTTCCAGTTTTAAAAGTTCAAAATTGAAGTTTGAGATGTTTAAGTGAAGCATTAAAAAAAAAAAATGGGGACTGAAGGAGAGAATGGAGCTTCCCTCTGCTAAAAATAATAGATTATACTCAGTCTACTTTGATATGAGTTACAAGGAAAAAATATTTTTAAAGCAGAGTTCCCACGAAAACATTTTTGTAAGGCCACATGTGTCCCTTTAAGACAGATTTCCACCTTCCTGTCTTGGATACACACTCGCAAACTGAGAAGAAATGTTTGCTTTGCCTTAGATGATTTGTAAACATTCTCCAATTCAGCTCACTTTCCAGTTCAGTTATGTTGTCCTAGATTGTTCACTTCTCCTGCCTTCTCCAAACTCTTCACCCTTTTGACAATAGACCTGAGTATTTTTGCTTGCATATGATTGGATGATGGAAGTCGGCAGAGCTTCAATTTATTCATTAATCTAAGCAAAAATTCCATTGCAAAATGAACAGTCTATTTGCCTTTAGTTATTCAACCCCAATTTTTCCACAATAGATTTTACCGGGTTATTTTCACATTGGTCAAAATGTTGCGAAATCCCCCAAAATAGTTTTCACAGTAGGTTAAACTACCAGAAATATTTCTTGATAAAAGCAGCAAATTATCAACCCTTATAAATAGGCTCCTCAGTGTCTATTATTAGCTCTGACTAATTAAATAAGGTCATTTGTGTGGCAAAAACAATCATTTCCAGTAAGGTACTGAAACATACAATACTTAAAATAAGAGTCAATACCAGGTGATTGCAGTTTATTCTGGAATCAACACTAGAGTGAAAGAACTGATTTGTGATCAGTGACTGCAGGCAATATTTACAATGCAGTATTGTGCCCTAGGGCGACTTCCTGAGCTTGAGTATGCCTTGGAGTCCATTTAAGTTGAGGCAGGAAGGCGTGATGGTAAATAAAGATCTGTGTTTTTTTCATCTGTATCATCAGCTGCTATATTTGTTTTATTTGCAGAGGTACTTCTAATATGCAGCTGCAATCTTTTGGAAATCAATTTACTTTATATATACTTTGAAATCTGCTGTTTTTTTTCCTCTGGTATAATGAGCTTACAGTCTATATGCGCCAAGTAAGCCAGTAGGCTAATGATCCCACATCCTACAAACATTTCCAAGGCAGCCAAAGGCAGATATCGCTATATTTAATAGCATTGTGAGAGTTTGGTCCAGAGAGTTCTACCTGTATATACTGAAAACTCATTATGGAGCCGAGTGCATCTCTGTTTTCGTGACTGCTTTGCTTTGCATTGCTTCAGCATTTTTTTATCCATCCTTTTTGAATCACAGACACAAAGACAAGACAAAACATAGAGCATCATGTCCTGCTTTCTACAACAGTACAATCAATTACTGCTGAATCACTCTGTAGATCCACAGAACTGAAGCTCAACTGTCTGTATTCTCCTTTACCCTCAGCTAATGCTACTAGTGTGGAAATTCATAAAACCTGGTAAATAAGGCATAACACATTTGTTTTCAGGTGCAGAAGCCTGGTGCTGGTAGTTTGCTATGCCAAGTTCAAAATGCTGTTAACCAGTGTAATTAGTGTGGATAGCCAGGGTTTTATTTACTACACTAAAGCTGGCCATACACGGATCAAATTGAAATTCAACCAGTGTGTTGCCCTTTTGGTACCCCTCCATTCGACAAAAGTAATTTTTTAAATGTACTTTTGTCAAAGGATCCAGTAAAAAATTCTCAGCTACAATCACTGGTCAGGTATTCTGGCAGTGGCACACTCACCGCTTATATAAGCGATAAGTGTAAGGCAACCTAAAGCATTAATCTAACACTTGGGGGTCTATTTATAAACAGGGCCCTTCACCCTATGAATATTTATTGTGGATGAATAATGCCAAAGACAAATGTGCTTAATATATATTTTTTCCAGTTCGAATATAGGAGTCTATTCACGAAGCAGCCGAAGGATCTAGCCGTAGCTTCTGCCGATCCTTCAGCTAGCTTCAGCCCCAGGGCCCCTTAGATTCAGTAGAACCAAAGGGCGGCTGTACGGGCTAATCACAATAGCCCGTTAAGCTCCCGAACTTAACCGAGTGGCTCAGTAAAGCCGAAGGCACATGACTAGGCTGAGCCGCGCTGAAAGCCGAAGCTGGCCAATGGCCGGCCGACAGCCTGCTTCTGGCAGCTGGGCGGAGCCAGCTGTGATCTTAAGGCTGGCTCCGGCCACTTGCAGAGAGATCAGCGTCCCTGGTTACCAGCTAACCAGTGACACTGATCTCCAGACAGCAAACTCTCCCGGGCGCTCCGGGAGTCTCCCGCTCCCGGCTGCCCAAGAGAGAAATACTGCTTTTTATTTCATTTTTTATTCTGACACGGAGCCGTGTCAGAATAGAAAAAAAATTCTACATTTTTTTTGCCCCATAGGAATGTATTGCTAGATTCCTATTGACAATTTCAATTTGCAATAGCCAATAGTAAACTAGCATTGTACCCGCCCTCTGCTGCAGTTCTCCATCAGGTCCATCAGCAGAGGGCAGTACAATGCTAGTTTACTATTGGCTATTGCAAAGTGAAATAGCCAATAGGAATCTAGCAATGCATTCCTATGGGCAATTTTTTTTTTCTATTCTGACACGGCTCAGTGTCAGAATAAAGAAAAAAAAAGAAAAAGCAGCGTTTCTCTCCTGGGCGGCCGGGGGCGGGAGACTCCCATAGCGCCCAGCCGATATACGGCTGAAATCAGCCGTACAAGCCTGAAGTGAATAGCTGAACAGTGTTCGGCTCACTTCACTTGGGGTCAGTTGTTCACTCGGCTGCCCTCAGCAGCTTAGTGGATAGACCCCATTGTGTTGTAATATTATATTATGGCCACTACATAGGGCTGATGAGCTTATTTCCAATGCTTCTCAGCTCCATCTAGTGGCTATAATGTATTATTACAACACACTACTTTCAAACCGGAAACATATAATAAGAACATTTGTTTTTTGCATTATTCAGTGAAAGCAAATGTTCAGATATTTGCAGGTCGAAAGGCAAATTGTTTCTAACTAAACCCCCTAGACTTTCCCTAAGTGCGCATGCAACCATCCCTTAAGACTAGCCATGAGTTCTTTAACCCTTAACCTTAACACTTAACTTAATCCTTAAAATTAGTCCTTAATGCTAGGGTCATTCATGTCACACTAGTTGCTTTGTAGCAAGGATTTGTAACAGCTACAAAGCTCTCTGCTTATTATCCCTGGCAATTTTATCTATCAACAGAACCATCTACACTGCTTGTCTATTCATATACAAGTCTCTGGTGTGCCATGATCATCAGAAGCTGCATTAGATAACATGAACAACTACTGAAGCTTGTGATTCTGTATCTAACTCTAAATGCTACAAAAAGTCAATCACTCAGCAATCAAACTACAAATCGCTTAGACTGTGACACAGACCTTTCATCGACTCCTATTCCTTTTTTTTTCTTTTTCTTTCATTTTCTTTTTCTAACCAAAATACTAAGTGAAGTGATTATTTAGCAGCTATGAGTCGCCGCTATAAAATCGTAGTGATCTGAATAGCTTTAACCTACCTCTGCCCAAAAAAAACCCTAAAGCAAGCTTTCACACTTACCCTCCACCCTAACACTATGCCTTACCCTTACAATAAACATAACACTAACCTAATCCAACCCCTAAAACAATATCCTAACACTAAGCTCTATTCTGCAGCATACCCATCCTGCAAGGGGAACCTCTTCAGTGACAGCAATCGGTCACATATAAAGAATGCAGCAATGACATTCAGATGACATTTTTCAAGAAATATACAGCAAGTCCAGTTGCCTTGACTTATTTTTTACAGATATACCATGACCTGGATGAATGAGAACCTTCACAGACATTCAGATGACGTTCCAAATAAGGTACCAGTCTATCATAATGTTTAATCACATTTTATCGAAGTCTATAAACTGCACGTCCAAGAAAGGGCTCACTTTAAAATAGGACAACAATAGTTTTACCATTCGGGCATGGAAACCCAATAGAAATCTAATGGCATTTTATAGGCTCAGATTCAGGGATATCCACAAACTATAGATACTTGCAGCCATAAACATGTAACAGGCAGGGTAGGTTGCTACATGAGGTCAATGCCAGGATAAAATGTAGACACACTTAGCATGTAGGGTGTGTTTCAAATGTTTTCCGAGTGCCTATAGTCACTAACTGTGGTCCACCCACTCCTCACTATTGGCCCACTACTGTGATATGTTGCCACAGATGCCAGCTGTCAATACAATAGACAACAGGGGAGATTTCTCTATCTATGCTGTTTGGATCGATGGGAGAACCGAGTGATGTCTCATGGGCTGAACAAGAAAAATCTTATAGTGTATGGCTAGCTTTACTGACCACAGAATGAGCCATGGGAAGCAGGAAGGGGCTCCCCAAGGGAGCCACAGATGCTGCCTATAGTCATATAAGTCATTGGCTGTATGTGGCTGTAGGCAGTTATACCCTGGTACTTCCATAACGCACACATGCGTAAGCACGTTTGACCCTAGATACAGTCTGCATCCAGAGTTATGTGTACAAGCGCATGTGAAGGTGTACAGAAGCACAGGCATGTACCCACCTACAGCCATTTATTTATATGGGAGGCTAAGCGCAGCACCTTAGTGAGGGAAATTGGTTGAATCTATAGTCTAAGGGTGCAGGTGCCCATGTGCATGAGCCCTAAAGGACTAGTTACCATCTAACGGTCCTTTTTCTTTTTTTTTTAGTCCAAAGGTTTTGATAAAAGCTGAGCATGTTAAAAGGTACCTTATATCTAAATCGCTTGAAAAGATATCTATGCAATTTTCTAAGCTGAATAATATATTTTCCTTCCAGATTTACACTGCAGCCGAGTTTGTTATACTAATTATTTTGCTTGTGTGTATTATTTGCTCTTTTGTTTATTTTCAGTTAGTGGAATGTTTACACTTATCATTAGAACTGCAGAAATAACATTTTAATTCTACTCTCTTTCAAAACTGTTAAATATGCTGAAATAACTGATAGCATGCCAACCAAGAAGCCTGCTACTTGGCAAAGCCGACGCCAAAGAACTGGAGTTAAAAGCTGAAAACACATGCTGTAGAATCCTGGTCTCAACAAAAATCATGGCAGACGACTAATTAATCCCTTAAATAACTATAACTAAATACATGTGCGGCAGATGGTAGCATTGTGACAGAATCAGTGCTATGAAAACTGATTCAGCTAACGATTCCTCTTTGGATGGGGTCTATGGGCATCATGTAATTCCAAAGAAGCAATATACTTTATGTACTAAATCTGAAATGCTTAACATGAAATGTATGTGCCGTTATGATCACCTGCAACATCTTTTCAACCTGCCTCCACTCTGCAAAAAAACGTATTTTAGCTAACATTGCAAATAACTTGAAAATTGGGACCCTACTTTAAATCAGAACTCTGGGCAGTTCAAACCTTAACCCTTGCAGTGGAGCTACCCCTGCACTGCAAGGATTAAAGTAGAATTAAAGTCTTTTTTTAACATATATCTACTGGTAGAAAGCAGTTGATTTATGCTAATATCACTTTTTAGTGCTCGCTTTGCCTAGAGAGCTACAATAACAAAGTTATACTCACCTGAACCTCAATTCCGACTGGCTGTTAGACTGGTCCCTTTTGCCTCGCTCCTCCTTCATTCTGGCGGTCTAAGGTGAGTCATCTTGTTCTATATAGTGTATAAAACGCAAGGATGCTGAGGGAAATACCATTGCTGGAGTGGAGGAGGAGACAGGCTGGGTGAGAATAATTATGTTATTTTAGCTCCCTAGAAAAAATGAGCACTTAACCCTTGCAGTGCGTGGGTAGCCCCACTACAAGGGTTAGGATTGTATTTGCTCGGAGTTCTGCTTTAAACTTTAAAGGATTTGTTTACCTTTTGTACCATGTTCCACGTCACATCTATATTTAGGGTGTAAAACAAAGCATGTTCACATCAGCGTTTAGTCCCAAGTGGCTTATGGTGATCACCGAGGGTGCATGCGACAGGGGTGACAGCTGCCCCTCAATAACAGGAAGTGCCTGAACAAGGACCTTTTGAAATTGGTGAAATTGGTGAAAATTCACTTTGCAGAGAATGCCTGATCACATGCAACGGACATAAAAAACAGCATTTTAGCTGGCACATGATTGGATTGAAGACAGCAGAGCTTTACCTCATTAACTAAGCTAAGGGAACATACCCTTGCAAAGTGAAAATTCTCTTGTGGATTGAACAGCCTATTTGCCTTTAGTAAATCACCCCAAAAACTCCAATGTTGTGCTTATTTTCTTTTCATGTTCATATTTTGATTTTCTGCTCTGAATAAAATTTGCATATGCAGTTATACAAATTAATGAGGAACTTCACACGTATCTTTAAAATGACAACAAAGGCACCTTTAGCAATGTTCAGTAATGACAATCTACAAACACTTACTTATAAACAATCGCAGACTTTGTATTCTTTGCATACCTTATTTTTCTTTTCTTTCCCAGTATTTTCACAGTGGCCATTTTAACTAAGGACAGATAATAGATCTCCCTTTCCTTCCTGGAGCTCTGGCACATGTGACTAGGACATGTGACCATGCACATCATCTCAGGGGAGGAAAATGCCGTTCCCTGAGACCTCATGACATTACAGATGAGGTTTCCCAGCAATGCTTTGCTGGTGTAACCTTCCCAGGATGCAACGCTTGGGACATTACATCACTAATGCTTAAGAGGACCGCGAAGTGGAAAAACAATAATTGTAAGCAAAATAAAAATGTTTGTTTAATTAATGAATGTAAGATTATTTAATATCAGCATGCAGAGCTACATGCTGATGTGATTTTTTGTGAGAGGGGGTAAAGGTCCAGTTTATTTAATTTTTTTTATTTTCGTAAAATATATTAAGTTTGAAATCATGTCTGTATTTGTGTGTTCGTTAGGATTTTTAAAGACCAAATTTGCATTCACAGTGTATCTATAGCCAACCTTGTCAGGTTTTACTACTATCCGGGGCTCAGAGAGATTTTTCCACACTATTTGTTTTGAGGACAACCTTTTACCAGACAGGAAGTGAGGGAAAATCTGCAACGGGGAATCACCAAGAAAAAATTACATCATGGCAGGTACATTGTTAGCACTCTTGCTGCGCAGCGCAGGTTCCAGAATCCCACCAAGGGCCCTATCTGCATGGATTGTGTGTTCTTTCCATTGTATATGCATGGTTTACCTGCTGTATTTTGACATTCTCCCACAATCTAAAAACACGCTGGTAGGTAAATTGTCTCCAGTGTGTAGAAGGAACATTAGACTACAAGCTCCGTTGTGGTACTGAAGTAAATTATTTTATGCCTTCTGTAATGCACCTTTAAATATGTTAGTGAATTCTTCAAATATGGGAAATTAATTAAGTCATGATAAGGAGTCAAAAGGAATTACAAGTAATTTCCCAGGTGAGAAGTAAAACAAATCCCTGTCTGAAATGCAGAGATCAGTTGGTCAAAGTCTAGGATGCGAGGCAACAGTCACAAAGATCTAGTGATAGCAGCCTTAGGTTATTCATTATCATTAATAACATCTCATTTTTTTACTAAAATAAATTCTTTCTGCAGTATACCTAAAAAAGTAACTGACATGAACAAGTTTTATTTCTCCCTTTGTACTTGTATATCAAGATGTATTTAATTATTGAAATATTATAAAATACATGTTATTATTCCTTTTTAGATTTTAATTAATTAACTTTTTTAATTGAAATAATTGATTAAAATTGACTGTCTGAAAATTTTCATGATTTTTGTTGTAGTTGCTTAACATATTGATATTCACAGCAAGACTAACAATAAAAACTTCACAAATCGGTTTGCCCTGTAATGTATGAAGCTATGAGATGTACTAGTTGTTTTTATTGTGTGTGTCCTATGAGCACCAAGAAAAAAGTGTACATAGAGACTCAAGCTGGGTACACGCGGTTTTATTTCTTTTGTTCAACCTGCGAGCTGAACGCTTATGAATGTTGATTGAGGAATCCCCTGCTGTTTCTATTGCATTGCGACAGCGGCCGCTGTCAGAATACCCAAATGGAGCTTGCAGCTGATTGGCTGATAGCTCAGTTTGGCTGATAATTTTCCAAATCGCTCCTTTGATCAGATGATCAAGGGATGCTGGGCGGAAGAGTGTCTACAATGGCACCCATGCAGTGAATTTCATCCAGTTCATCAAGAACCGAATGAATTTCATTGCGTGTGCAGCCAACTTTAGTGGAGCCTGGTGTATGTTTAAGCAATAAGAGCTCCAGTCTAGGAAACAGTTTCTTCTAATAAATAATAAGCTGTGCTTTGAATGGCCAAAACCTGCCACAATTTTAATTTAGTTAAAAGGCACTCGCACAAGCTAGCTGTTAGAAATACACAGTAGATAAAGTGGGTGGAGCTTTGTGTGGAGGTATCTGTGCTCTCCCAACATTTAAATGTGTGCTGGGAAAGCAAATTTTAATGTAATCAGCAGTTATTAATTACATAAAATAGATACATGGATGGACTATACAAAGAGTTGAAAAAGTTATTAAAATACCTTAGTATGCAGGATACAATTTCTAGATTGTAAGCTCTCACTTTAGAATGTAAGCCCTCACGGGCAGGGCTCTCCTTACCATCTTGTCTTGAATTGTATTGTGATTGTAATGTCTTCCTTATATTGTAAAGCTCTGCGCAAACTGTTTGCGCTATATAAATCCTGTATAATAATAATAATAAAATGTAACCACTGGCAAAATAACATATTTTTCAAAGAAAGTGACAAAAACAACAAGACTGTAAGCATCTAATAAAATTAACCTTTTTTTTCTTAATCTTTTTTGTTAAAAGAAAAACAAGCAAACACAAAATCAATAATAAATAAGTCAGGTGCATAGCTACTTTTTTGTACTTGCATTTTATTTATTACATTACATAAACAGTTTTACAAAAAAAAAGCACATTAGATTTCGACCTGCTATAACTCCAACTTGCCACACAACACTGAAACCCAAGCTAAAAGTAGACAGACCTAAATGTGAAAATGGCAAACTGTAGAGCTACAGTTGGTAAAGCCCAGTGGTTTTTAAAAGAAAACTCTATCCTTCCTAAATGCTATCAAATACATTTGCGTAAAGTGTTGTGTTACTGAGTAATTGTCAGTCAAGCTATCAGAACACTGGAAACTGAAAAATGGACAAGTAATGAAGAGGCATATACAGTGTATGGTGGTTAAATGGACTTCTTGAGCCCAATTATAAATCAATAAATATCATGTTTCTACTTGGTGGACAGGTGGCATAGCCTGGCATTATTCAAACATGAAAAAATGTTTTTGCTGCTAAGGCTGTATGCACAAAAGTTCCTAGGCATAGTGCACTTATATTTTTCAATAAGATTTCAAGACCAAAGGTACATATTTCAGGGTGATGCTAATACACTATTAAAATGTCCAAATGTTTCCTATAACACAGCAAATTTGCACTTTGTGAGCTCAAGTCCAATTTATGTTGCCTAAAATGGTGTTTTCAATTTTAAGCCCACTTTAAAGTTAGTATGTTAATATCCCTTTTAATTTATTCTACTTGACTACTGCCTTATTCAGTGCCACTTTATCTATGTAACATGTTTAGTATGTATTGCACCACATAAAGGGCTTCAGAGTGGATAGTGTTCTGCTTTCTTTATTATTGCCTTTCCATTTCAATGTAAACTTTTCCAGCACTCAAATCTATTAAAAGGAAAGCGGTAAGAAGTAATGCAATGGTATATGTCCTGTCCTTGCACAAACATGTGTATCCTTTACAGGGAGATCTGTGTCTGTGGTGGGGATGCTGGTATCTTTTTTTGTTCTATTTTTAACCTTTTTTTTTCTTTAACAAAATGTATCTGTGCTGAATGGGAGTACAGAATAGTGCTGAACCAAGGGAAGATAAGCGACGACTAGACACAAGGGAATAACAGAGCAAGTAAAGCGACTAATATTTCAGAATATGTATTAACCTGTAGATGCCAGGAATGGGGGCTAGAGAACATTAAAGATTATACACGATACCACTAGATGCCAAGTAATAAGGGCTAGAGATGAATGAATCAACAAATTCACATTTAAATCAAGGATAACTTACTTTTCAACCCCACCTCCAGAAGAGTTGGATACTGTAGAAATTTGTAGAGTGAATAAGGGTAAAGAGGATTTTTCACATTTATTGAATAATAATACATATTAGATAATATGATAAGATAATATGTTCTCCTACCAGATGCCAAATAATAGATAAACACTATTAACGATTATATAGTAGCCCACTATATCCCAAGGGAGAACATCAACCCACAATATGCCAGAAAATATGCAAGGAAGTAAAAATAACCATTACACATTAATCTACAAGTATAAATAAATATCTACAAGGATAAATAGGATGCATTTAGATACTAGTTGCCAGTTTTTGGTGAAGGCATCAATCAGGATAGATATTATAGGAGCATATGCAATAGATATAAATTAAATGGGTCACTGCTTGCTCTCTTCCATTGACAAAATGTGAACAATAAATAAACACAAACAGCAAGCTATTTCCAACCAATCTGCCCAACATAGATGGCCTTTATTGTTCCAATATACTGATAAACAATAAAGAGAAATCCTGAGGGAGAAGTCTCTGAATGATTAGATTCCTAAGACACCTCTTACAAATTGCGTGTACAATATATGTATGTTAGTCCATTACATATGCCAATAATAACTATGGAATCATATTTCCTCAGACAGAGTAGTCATTTAGAGGGAATGGTGAGATGACGTGTTGATAATATAAACATACATGATTGAGAGATACAAAAAATATATTGCCCTTTCCCTACCTCTAAAGGTTAAAATTGCACTCTTAAAAAAGCAATTGCTCAGTTTTCCTAAGAAGATGAGATTGCTTATAGGAAAACTATGGGGTCAGTGCTTTTCCCCATAGTTCTCCTAAGGGTAACGGGAGGACACAAACTAGCGTCCTCCCGTCACCCAAAGCTCAGTATACCATATACTGAGACGCCGCAGCCGGGACAGATCCCGACAATACTGTCTGGATCCACCCAGCCCCGTGAGCGACAACTGGCTCTGCCTATCTAGAGGCTGAGCCAGCTGTACACGCCCCTCCCCCATCCGTTCCGCCAGTCAGCGATGGGGGATCGGACAGGGGGGGGGGATCGGACAGGGGAGGGGGAATCCCTGCAGGGAGCCGTGAGTGACAGTCACGGCTCTCTGCAGGCAAAGGATCGAGAAGTGAGCGAGCGGCGGTATGTGTTCTCTCACTTCCCGATGTAGCGAGCCGACGTGTGACAGTTTAATTGTCACACGTCGGCTCAAACTATGAGGCTGAGTGATTTTCACTTGCTTCATAGTTCTCCTTTAATTTACAGGGGTATTCACAAAGCTGCTGAGGCCAGCCGAGTAAATAACCGACCCGAAGTGAAGTGAGTCGAACACTGTTTGGCTATTCACTTCAGGCTGATTTCAGCCGTACATCGGCCTTGATATCACGGCCGGCTGCGCTGAACTCTCATTGTAGTGACAGGTCAGCGTCCCCTGGTTACCTGGTAACCAGGAGACGCTGACCAGTCATTACAAGTGGCCGGAGCCAGTGGTGAGACGGTTTGGCCCGCTTCGGCTTTGAGCTCGGCTCAGTCGAGCTGAAGCATATGCCTGCGGCTCGATTGAGCCGCTCAGCCAACTTCGGGAGCTGTACGGGCTATAGTGAATAGCCCGACAGGAGCCCTTTGGTTCTACTGAACCGAAGGGCTCTGGTGGCTGAAGCTAGCCGAAGGATCAGCTGGAGCTACGGCTGATCCTTCAGTTGGCTTTGAGAATTACCCCCTTAGTGTCTTATAGTGCGAAATCATCCATTATGATTCCAAGAGATTAGTATAGCTACTAGTCTGCCAGTATCCAATGGCAAGGATAGTGCTTTACCAAGAACTATATGACATAAACAGTTGGAGAGTATAAATATGTAGCTAGCTCTCAGAAGAAGAGATTTTACTTAACACTAATGTAAAATGCTGTTTTTCGAACTTATGTGACTGAGAAAATATTATCGAGCAATATTATAATAATTTAGGAAAAAAAGCGTATGAGAGGACTTTTCTGTCAATTAATCTGAAGGGTAAAAAATTTAAGAATATTTGTACAATAAAAGAATGCCGTGGAATACTATTGCTAAGAATCATACAATATTCAAGGTCAGTGTAAGGTTCCTCAGTGGTTCTTTTCATTTCACAGACTCTAAAAATCACAAAGGGACACTGTTGAGATCAAACAGAAGGAGGTTACACCTGTATTAAAAGAAATTGTGCTCTATTGTTCAACAAAGGGAATTTAAAATAAAGCGCTTAGCAGGTTCATGTAAAGTGATATAGTTCATATAAAATCCTCCTTAATGTGACTGTATTATTTTTTAACCTTTTTAACTCAGATAAACATATGCAATATTTTGAAGGAATACCAAGGTAAAAAGTTATTCTACGTCACTTTCTGAGTACAGCAGCATCTTTTAGTATGGATCTGGCAATCATAGGCATTATATCTGTTCTAGGCCTGGATTTCTGGAAAGGCCAAACAGGCCTTGCCCTAGAGTAGAAACATTTCATAAGGAGGCATCAGAACGCAACGTGTTTTTTATTGTTAGATTTCTTTCCCTTAAAGGTCTGCATAGGTGAAGCAACGAGGAAATATTCTTCAGAGAAAATGTATGAGGGAAGGATAACTCTGAACAACCCAATTGTACCAGCAATTTTACAATGCATTTATATCTGTAAATATAGTGTGCATGACATACCTTTTACATTACATTGTATAGTGCAAACCCCCCCAAAATTACACTTTTAGGTTTTTTTTTGTCCACCTTCTTGACACTATGTATCCATGTTATGTACTGTTACTGTTATTTTCTTCTTGTATTAATAACATTTGATGAACATCATAGAATAAAAAAATTAAAAATTCTCCATAAAAAAGCTGGCTATTTGTTTTCATCCATTAGTAGTGTGATTTTTCTAAATGCAATTTAATTTAGATTTAATAAATAAAGTTTGTTATTTATGCTGGAAAGACCTATTCTAATATTTAAGACTCATTCATGTTATGGTTGGCAGAAGCTACGTGTGCAGCTGGCTGGCTGGAGGGCATTTGGTTGCTAGGTAATGCAGAGGGGATAGGCCTTCTGTGGAAGCTGTCCAAGGGTTTTCTTAGTTATGGAGGGTTAGGAGAGACAGCGGTCTATGTCAGAGATGACACAACAGAAAAATAGGTAGTGAGAGAAAACAGCTGAAGAGGGTGAACTGAGAACAGGGAAACAATAGAACTTTAGGTCAGCCCTATAGGATAGAATGAGATGCATGGAAGAAGATCTAAGAAAATGTAAAGAGAGAGAAAACTGGGTTGGTGAGGTTGATGGAGGCATCAAACAACATGAGATAGCACATCATGTTAGGTGTCTGAGGAAACATTTAGGAACCCTTAATTGCTCCAACATTGCAATTGGAGCCATCTCAAAAATAGAAATGTGTCTGTTAAATAAACAAAGTGGCACTGAAATTACATAACAAACGCTGTAATTTTAAATGAAGATCTCATACAGAAGAATTATTGGGACAGCCTTCAGACTGTTTCCCCAAACAAGCAGGGTATTCCAAAGTGCTCTGCTTAGCTGTCTTAGCAAACCCTTGTAAAACGATACAGAGCTTCTGATTTGGACAATGCATTTTTAATTACTGTAAGTTTTGAGGAGCGGGTAAAGGGGACTTTACACATATTTGTTACATCATTTCTGTTTTCAATTTGGGCTTATTTTAATCACACACATTGTACTGTGTTTCTACCACTTCTTAAAAAAGGTAACAAATTGATAATTTTCTGTATCCCCATCCATGTCATATTGCACTGCGAAACCATAAAGAAATAAGACATAAAGATCCACCAGTCAGCCAGCCAGCCAACTTACCTATGGTCAGCATATGATAATTAGCATTCACTACTAACCAATGTACTAACTACAGATTCCCCGTCCAGCCAATCTCCAATCCCACAAGTTAAGAACAAGGTTATTCCCTGAGTTGTCTGAGCTATGATGGCTGTCTGTTTCAACACTGGGCTGAGTGCAGTAATCAAGCATTGTGATTGGTTAACACAGCTCAAAAGTCTTTGCACCATAGCCTGCACGCATGGTGAGAATCCATAAAGAAAACTGTACCAAATGAGCAGTTGGTTAGATCAGCCAATAAAATGATTAACTTTTTCAAAATATGAAGTTTCATTACTGCCCTTAACAACAATTTTTTTCTTCTAATTTGTCTAGTATTAGGTTTTATGAATTAACCTCATTGTGGTGACTTTCAGCTTCTGTGATGTCAACACAAAATACTCCAAGCTGTAAATAAATTTCCACATGATTGAGATGCAGAATAAAGGAAAAACCCTTATGCACTGTTTAAAAGGACAATTTTCCTGTGTTCCTTATCCATTATTATTGCCTTAATTTTAATGCTGGTTGGAGAGTCACCATCCAGCCTACATATCACAGCTAGCTTGCTGAATGTAGACAAACACATGTATCAATATGTATTATATGGAAGGTGAAAGGATATGTTTGGAGTCAAATCAGAACGAAAGGTAGTAGGACTTAAAAGAGAACTATGGGGTAACTTTTTTATCCCATAGTTCTCTTTAGAGTCACGGGAGGACATATATTAATGTCCTCCCATGACCCAAAGCTCAGTATATAGCGGGCTATTGCCCGTTATATACTGAGAGTGCTGCAGCCAGGATAGATCCCGACAATACTGTCGAGATCCACCCAACTGGCTGATTGACAGTGGGCTCTGCCTATCTAGAGGCAGAGCCAGCTGTGCCCACCCCCTACCAGCGTCTGTTCCTCCAGCCAGCGCTGGAAGGTCGGAGAGCGGAGGGGGTTCCCTGCGGGGAGCGGTGACTGAAAGTCACCACTCTCTACAGGAAGATGACCGAGAAGTGAGTGAGCGATGGCATGTGTTCCCGATCTATAGAGAGTGGACGTGTGACAGTTTCAATGTCACACGTTGGCTCTTAACTATGAGGATGAGTGTAAATCACTCACCTCATAGTTCTCCTTTAATGAATGTCTGTATACAGTATTTAGTATGTTCTACTAACGGTTCAATGAATCCTAAGTAAAATGATGGCTCTGTTTCTATTGCCCTGTTGGTGAAAAGGGACACAAAGCAAAATGAACTCAAGCACAGCGAAGCACCTGTGTACAGGAACCCTTAACTATTTCAGATAGCATTACATATTATCCATGTATAATAACTGCTCTTTATGTAAAGTGCAATAATTTTATAGAATTTGTATCCACACACTGAAAGCAATTACTGTACTATAGGAATATATTTGCTGTGCCATCAGAATTCAGGTTAACAAATTTCAAACCTTCATGTGATTTGACAAAATATTTGTTTGACATCCTAACACTGTAGATCGGGGAAGACATACTTTCAGTAAGACTGCAATAACAACATTTCAGTGTGTCTTTAAACCCCACAGTGCCTGTAAATCGTATAGCCACTGCAAATTGGCTTACACTTCTAAGCCATCTAAAGAAAAATGTCCCCTGTGCAAGTTTCACACTTTGAAAAGCAGCCAAGCAGATGCAGGGAGATGGCCTGTATCCTGAAATTAACTATTAAGCAGAAATATAGAAAATTCAAGCATTACTGTCACTGCCAAACATTTAGGAGGTTGCTGAAACATGTCTGAGAACAATATTATATCTACTCCCACGAAACTGTAGCTTACATCTCAATCAATGCACACATACATTAAGCGAGGTTGGTGTATTTGTACAATAACTGCATAATATGTGGAGCACAAACAACCACAGCAAATAACCTAAGAGCACTAGAACAGGGTAAGAAATCAATGAAGCGCACAATGTGGGTATTATCAGGTAAGACAAGATCATTCAATAGTTAAAGCATATCTAATGCAAAAACACAAATCTTTATATATTGCACTCATCAGTCCTTGGATGTAGTGACTGCATTAGTATTTTTTTTTTAGGCTAATCCCCCATTATTTTTCCCCTGATGATCCTGTAAGTAACTCAATTCTTGCCCCACTGTAGCTATGGAGGAGCCATGTTGTCACTCTAGGCTGCTCTCCTGATTTGTACTACAAACACTTCACCCCTCTCCTTATCTCCATTGCATGGGTAGGAGGTGTTCTTTAGTTTACAGAAGAGCTGGAAAATAGCTGGAAAAGCTGATACCATGGCTGTGATTGCAGTTCTGTCCACAGGAAGTTACAAGGGCATTGAACTTCTGGCAGGAATAATATTATTTTTTCTGTACTTGCAGTAAATGTACTTAGTCTGAAAAAAAAACTACTTCAGCCATCACATCTAAAGACTGGTAAGCTACAATATATTACATTTTTGTTCTTGGGTTTAGGTACAGTGTAATTTAAAAAATGGACCCAAGCCGTAGCTATAACTTATCCACAAAGACACACTTCATATTTTTCATATCAATGGCATGGCTGTGGCATACATAATAGATTTACATACATGGATCTTGCAATTAGGGCATCATCTTTAAAAAAGCTTGGCTAATATAGTGTAAATCAAGGCACCAACCAGGTTTCAGCTGCTGTTTGCATAATGCAAGTAAGAAGATATTTAAAGTTCGACATAAAAATATATTTGGTGGTTGCTATGGGCAGCACATACACTTTCATCTAAGATGTTTTTTTATGCATAAGACCATTCTACTTATGTTTTATAACCACTCAATCCAAACGGAAAAAAATAGCTGCAGTCTATTCAGAACACAAGACTGAGGCAGTTCATAAGAGTACAACAGACAAAACTTTACCCCTTGGCTAAATATTCTAAAGACTAAGACAAAACCATTCACTATATCTAATGCTAGCATGTTTTGTCACTAATTGCAGTAGTTTTCCTTTTATATCCACACAATCTTCCTTTTATACCCATCACTCCTTATCATCATGATAAACTTGAGCATTCTTTGATGTATCATTATGCCTTACAAGTTCAATTAGTTACTAGCCAGACATAAAGAAAATCTTGCATCACACTGCATATTGTTTGCCTTGGTTTACACTCTAATACAGTGGTGTAATGTATTTGTTTGGTCCAACAGAGATAGCAGAAAAAGCAAAAAAGTGTATGTTAATTTTTGAAACTGACACCAACACAATGCGGATTTAAAGGCAATGCATAGTATTTCCATTTTTTATATATAAGCAAAATATTTCAGTTTAACACGTTTATTAATAGATGTCTATGTTCTACAACTCCTTGTTTCTATGTAAATGTTCTATCTATCTATGCACACAGTATGTTCACAGGGCAGCCTTTTTTGCCCATTATATACACTCTATAGACTCTATATACACTATATAGACTCTGCTTGCTGATTTGCAGTGCTATACAATGGCTGTGCTTCACTGCTCCTTGTCACAATGTTAGTCTTCAGTCAACGGAAAATATTATAGTGGTTAATCTACCCTCCCTCTAGTGGCTAATCTATAAATCTCTACATTTAATGCAATCACATTTATGAAAGAGACACCATGTAAAAATCACATCAAACAATCTTTAATGTAAATCTAAATCTAAATTAAAACAGCTGTGGCAGACAACTATCAGCACAAACTGTTAGTACAAGCCTATTTTACCAGAAAGTCTCACCAAAGAGCTGCTCTGAGTCTTCTGAAATTCATATGTAAATAACAACTTGCTCTAAGTTGCTATTTGCATATTAGTGAGCACCACCACAACGGTGCCAGGGCCTGCTGATAGGTTCAGGCTCAAGGCCCCTACTGTGTGATGGTGGCAGGGGGTGTGCCTAATCTCTATTACCAGTACGTGGGCAATTCTATGATGATCATTTAAGTTGATATATTTGCCACCTGCTGCTGCATTTAGTATTGTTATTTTCTTTTTATCAACTGGTTGGCTTTAAAGTAAACACTGAAAGGAAAAAAACCTCAGATTATGTGATTATTGAAAATGCACTATATTTTCCCTTTAAATAATAGACAAATGCTATTCATAGGTACAAGGACATAACATTACAAGAAAGAACCTTACAGCAAAGTCCTTACAAAAACCTAGTGTTCTCTAATCTCCAATGTAATTAAACCTCATCTACTTAAATGATTCTGAAAAAAATAACTAAAATGCAGAATACTAACTTTCGTGTGCAGGCTGCAAAGCAGTTATTATGATACTGACCTAAAGTGTATGTGAGCCCTCACAGTGAACTCTTATTTACTCCCTTTTGGTCTGTGAAATATACCACTGAAACAATTTTATTATATCTGTTTAATGGGATTTTTCTATACACCATAAAATCCCTTTTTTAGAAGTTCATTGAGGGACATGAGAGTCAGAAACAATTGGGATATGCTTCCGCCACAGGAAAATTTGGACACTGGCAAACAAAAAAGCAGTGACCAGTCTGGTATAACCCCTCCCACTCTCAGCATGCCTCAGTTTTGTAACAAGCAGTGCAAAGAGCAAGTCCAGAAAACACAGTGGGTGGGACTCAATGAACCTCCAAGAAATGGATTTTGTGGTTAGTGCAAAGAAAAACCAGTTTATTCCTCGTTCATTGAGGGGCTCACATTCAGAGACCATTGTAACGTCCAAAACCTGGTGAAACTTAGAGAATTTGTGAACATAAGACCAGGTGGCAGCCTGGCAAAGAGCAGAGAGGTATTTCTGCAAAGAGAACTCTTCTGAACTTCTGAAGGCTTAGGATCTAACCAAACCCTTTTGATGTCCGAATTGTCCATGCTACATTGTTGGTCAGGTCCTATGCCAGCTGTTTCCTCAGCAGGAGGTCATCCAGATACCCAGTAATAGGGTATCTACTAATCTAAGCAGAGACGCAGGAAAGTTGGAAGACATGAAGCAAGGAGGGGGTAGGGAGTGCAACTCAAGTCTGTAACTAGTCTAACAGGTGTCCCTCTACTTTGGAATGTTAGGGCATTCCTTTTGTATAGGAGGACTTTTCTGCAGAAAAGACACCCATCCTCCTAGGACACTAGCAAAACACAGGGGCATGCTGGGAGTGGGAGAAATTATAGGTAGGCAGCAGTATAACCCAAGTGTCTCTGAATCCTGTGTTTCTCAATGAACAAGAAAGAAATACCTCTTGATCCTGCCAGAAAGTGAGTGAGATGGAAACTTCCAGTAAACACTACCTCTGCTGTACTCATAAAAGTTAGCCCTATTATAAGTTCTTTCTCTGGACTACAAAAAAATATCCAACTATGTTATGGAGATGAGCAGAGAAGGAGGAGTTATTAGTCTTAACACACTTTCTGTTCTGTTGTGACATTGATGCAATTTCATAGATAGAGTACAGTCAGGGAGAAATATCACTCTAAGACAAAGGGGTCTATTCACAAAGCTGCCGAGGGCAGCCGAGTGAATGACCGATCAGAAGTGAAGTGAGCCGAAGACGGCTCAGCGCTCGACTGAGCCGCTCGGCCGTGATCGGGAGCTGTACGGGCTATTGTGAATAGCCCGTACAGCACCCCCTCGGTTCTCCTGAACCGAAGGGGTCCTGGTGCCGAAGCTAGCCGAAGGATCGGCCGAAGCTACGGCCAGATCCTTCGGCAGCTTTGTGAATAGACCCCAAAGTGTGTTACTGGAAATCACCAGGTGAAAATAAAAGAACAAATGCCTGGAAAAGAAACCTAATGTATCCAAGAACTGAAAAGGTGCAATATATTCACTACATACAGAAGTACACTGATCTGGAACAGTAGTTTAAGACACTGACCGGGAACAAAGATGCAGACAAGGACTTATCACTTTTTTCTGATGTCCCTGAGCTGCATACATGTTCCAAATCATAAAGTACTGATTTGTGTGACTGTCAGTAACTAGCACTGTTAGAAGAGAGTCAGCAATGGCAGCCTCCATAGTACTCTAAAGATAGGTTGAGCTACTGTTTATTTCAGGCTACTTTTCTTCCCTTATTTTATAGTATAAACAACTAAGCCTCATATTCATAGCAAAACATTTTCCCATCCTAATGATAATGTTCAATAAGAAATCAAATTACGCCAAAAAATGATGATATACTTTAATACTGAATTTATGACACTGATCCGGAAACATTTATGTCTCATTGTTTTATTATACACATGCCATGTAATCTCCAGAAATTGGTGTTAAACCTTCTCAATTGGACTCCCTGAATCAGCTGTTTCTGTAAGAATTTTACAGAAGGTTAGGAAGAATTAGCCCCCTAAGCATCAATACTGAGCAAACCTCTGCCATTCCTATGTCCTTCTCTTTCCAGACCTACAATAGTTTAATGGCTAAATTAGGTCCCTGGAGGATAGGAACCTCCAAACAAGGATTGCTTCTTCTTTGTTCAGGCCGAAATAAAAATGCTGAGGATGGAGCAGCACACAGCCTGAATGAGAGGCTAAATAGCTAACACCCTTAGCTCTCCACTGACATAAATCACTATGTACGTAAACATACATTTGTGCCACTGGTACAAACTTATATTTGCACATCTATGCACATTTTTACATAAATATTCACTGCAGTAGTGTTTGCATATACAGGTATGGGATCAGAGGTAATTCAATGCCACAGCGCCCCGGCATCAATCTGAACAGAAGCTCAATCATATCTTGTATTAGAACTTTCAATCAACCTAGTCACCTTTACCTTGGTCAGCTCAATTTCAATAAAATAGGGTGAAATAGCTTATTCTTTTACAAAAAAAGGCTTTTAAGCACTTGAATCTAAATCAGCAGATAGGTAAAGGAATGAAAAACTGTGCATTTTCTATACAGAATGTAGTGTTAACATGGGGCTGTTAAATAGGATGGCGTGGAAGTAACGTGTTTTCCATGATCTCATGGGACTGTGGCCAGAATACAACTTCAATAGCAGATAGAGCAAGGGGGCAGATGCATTAATCACAACAGTGGTGTATATAAGAAATGTTAAATTCTGGTAGGTGCTTTAAAGTTACCCTATACTCAGGAGTTAAAGGAGAACTATGAGGTGAGTGAAACATCACTTATACTCAGAGATCAAGCCAACGTGTGACAATAAAACTGTCACACGTCGGCTCAATAGATCGGGAAGCGAGCAAACACATACCGTCGCTCGCCCACTTCTCGATCAATGGATCCTTCCTGGCTGCAGCATGGCTTTGCACTGTCAACATATAGCAGGCAGTAGCCTAATGAGAACATATTTTGTTTTATATTGCAATGTGAATTAAAAAATTTTCTTGCGACTCTATGTTTTAATATTGTATGGAAATAGAGGGAGGTCTACATTGACTCCTTCTCCTTCTTCAACCTTCTGCTTGTTTTCAAGGAGTTCATGGATGCATAGGCCCTATGCACCCTATGCATCCATATAATGCAAACTAGATACAGAAATAACGTTTTTAAAACACTGAAGTGTATGTTAACTCTAAAAATTAACCTCTCTTATTTCCCACCTTTTGTGCTGTTGAATATACCATTCACAGTGTTTTGTCATATCAGTGTAATAAGTGCACAAATGCCTGTTGATTTTACCAGGAATCTTGGGAACTGATAACTTCCTGTGCTCTCGGCCTGTGCCCATGAGGGGTCGGGGGAGGGGTTATGGAGATGGGGAGTGGTCTGTGTTTTTTGACACCACATCCTTAGGAATTCAGAGCTGTATTGTAATATCAAAGAGCTAGATGCATACAATATTTCTGGAACATCATCAGTTATTTCTCTGTACCTGTAGTGTGTGTAAAAGTATAAACATGAGGAAATGTGCATGTATTGTAGAGATGTACAATATTTTTTTTTCCGTATGTTGTCTTGCCATACACTTTAACAATGACAGATAATATTTATAAGCTGATCTCTTTTATACTATTATGAGTATTTACTGGAAATGCATCATATATAGAAAAAAGTAGGCTACAGGTATATTATTTATCAAAAGCAATGTGTGGCTTTTACATAAATGCTAATTCAATACCATTAGCTTAATTAAAACTGGAAATCGACATTGTTTGATAAGCACTGCTGGTGGTGGAAATCTGATATGAACAGACCCCTACTGGTCTTCTATTGCAGAGCTCACTTTGAGGTATGTGGGCCACTCTAAGCTCCTAAGCTTGTTGTTGCACAACACTGATCTGACCTCAAATATCCTTGAAAAAGAAACCAAGGGGATTTCAAGGTTGCATTATGCTCCTTACAGCAATCTCAGAATAGCGGGACTTCAGGGACCAAGGAGCATAAGTGCAACCACTGGCAACCTTTTTTGCTAAGGTTGGGAATCCTTTTTAAAATTCAACACATGACTAGTTAATACAAAAATTAAGACAGATGACATCACAGGTTTGATTGACTGCATCACTATAAGTGCAATACAATATTTTTCATCAAACTGCAATTTTTTGCAGTTACAAACTGTAATTTTAATCATTCCGAATTTTACTATCACAAAATGCTAAAGCATTAACAGCTATAAATGTGAAATAATATTATTACTGCATTTTCCCATATAAACAGAGCTTGTTAAAATACACACTTACATTACAGTTGAGAAAGTTTGTACTTAAGTGTTTAAATATAAAACCACCGACAAGCTCTCAAATGAATTGTAAAGTAGTAGAGTTGGGTCTGAGCTAAGAACAACCTAGGGCTACTGTGTAACCACTAGCACAACATATTGGTTTTATAATGATTGAAGTTGCTATGCATAAGCAGTAATTGCAGTTCCTAAGGTTTTAACTACAGATCTGTGTACCATAATGCAGATTATAGGCCATATGGTAGACTTGTCTTAATCACTCACTTTTTTTTTTGCATTTTTTTTGCTGGTTGTTGAATTAACATATGAATATTTGCTACAGATATTTATTTATTTTTTTACAAAAGTTGTTTCCTGTTCAGCAGTTTCTACTTTACAGGAATGGTTTAAACAAAACAGGTTTAGTAACTATCCGCCAACCAAACCCTTGTGCTCTTCTTTACATGCTGAATTACGTTTTTAAACTAGAGCAGGTAAACAGAAATGTGTTACAGATCTCGGAATCTTGCTGTCTGCAATTTCCAGGGTTTGTGATTTACTCCTTCCTATCAGAGCAGGTGAATCGCAATGCGTGTACTCAAAGAGATGGTAAATCCCTATATACTTGTGTAATATTAGATTGATCAGTCCATGAGTGGAATGAGAGACTAGACATCAAGGGGGTGATTTACTAACCTAAACACACGCACGCAGCAGGTGCGTGTGATTTTCACACAGCAAAACGTATTTATCAACCAAAAAGTCTCTAAAAGCATATTTCCACTAATGCCATATATGGAAAAATCATGCACATGGTGCATATATAATGCTGCTTCACAGTTTAGACAAAAATGGTTAGCTCATGCATTTACATTCCTGCATTCATCAACGCAAGCAACACAATGTAGAGCTAATTTACACAACATCACCTAGCAATTCATGCTTGACTTTGCACAACACACCTGCTGGGTGTGTACACACTACAAAGGTGTTTAGATTCCACCCATAGATCATGCTGGGAAGGAACACACTACAGAGGTGTATACATGTTCGTGGTGTGTTTATAAGGTTAGTAAATCAACCCCCAAGCCTCTAATCACTATTGGTAAATATAGCTCTATTTTAACTATTTTTTTCTTATATTTTTATAGTGCTATCATTTTACAGTATACCCAGAACCTGCAAAATAACTATAGTATAGGGATGGTCAGCTTGAAAATATTAGAGGGCCTCCAGAGGGTTGCACAGTAGCAGGGCGTTTTTATGCATTGATTCACGTTAGGCAACCAATTCAAAATGAATGGGATGTAACGCACCTTGACCCCTAAAACTTTTGGTCCCGTTGTAGTTTTTCCAACATACCGCAATGCATACTGTAGAGGTTGGAGTTATCATTGGTGTCAGTGGCCACAAAATGATCCCCCATTATTAGTGTCAGTGACCACAATATTAACACACAATATTGGTGTTGGTGGCCACAATAACAGCCCCCAGTGTTGGTATCAGTAACCGCAATAACACCCCCAACATTGGTGTCAGTGACTGCAATAAAATCCAAAAGGATTGGTGTCATTGACCACAATAACTTTCCACAGCATTAGAGTCAGTGATTGACCACAATAGTAACTCTTAGCATTGGTGTCAGTGATTGTCCTGACACCCTGACACCCTGACGGTATCCTTTAGCAAAGTTCACAGGTATCCAACAGGTGGCAACCCAGCCCAGAACATGGCAGGCTACACAAAGAGAGCCACAAGGCTGCATGTGGCCCACAGGCCGTTTGCTAAGCATCACTGGTATGGAAATATATCCTCCTTCCAGGAGGCCCAAATTGATTGTACCCTTGAGGGTTTTGTCAGTATGAAACATTAACAAAGCATAAATAGATTTTTCCAACATTTATTTTCTCTCAAAATAAATGTTGGAAAAATGTATACAGATAACGGACCTAGCTTGAGTCAATTAGATCATATATATATATATGTATGCAATAAAATACCATGTAAATTGATCTAATTGACTCAAGCAGATGACTCAAAAGTCTGTTATCTATATACATTTTTCCTCTATTATCTATAATTGGATGTGGTACCCTTAATAGGTGATCCACCCCAGACTCTAGTAATGTCCCCAAATAAATATTATCAAGGTCTTTCTACATGACATACTGGACACTCTATAACAAGAATGCACAGAAACACTTGCAAATAAATGTGCCCACAATGCAACACAGAAGGGGATTTTGGGGCATGATACATTTTACAAACCCTCCAATAAACATGCACATTTGAAATGCAAAGATAAGAGTACATGCATGAGAACAATATTGTGTATGTTATTTATACAGAATCATGGATCTTCTTTCAAATGTCAAATAAATGTGTGCAATTTCAAGTCACTTTTCTTTAAAATGTAATGCATTATGTTTTTTTTTTATATTTGTTCTTTATTATGTTAATGAAAAAATCTAAAACAAAAAATATTTGTTTTAGTCAACTAAAAAAATATAATTTTTAGATAAAAGAATCTGCGCTCTTGGAAAGATAAGGCTAAAACGTTAGAATACTAATCCTAAAGCTGCTATGAATTGGTAAAATATGATGTGCAAGTGATAACACAGCACTAAAGGTGGATTCCGTAAGAAAGTAGGTGTAAAATATAAATTAATATATTGCCTTGTTCTGAAGGTATATATATATCCACCGAACTGGGGGACTAGTTACCTCCTCAAGGTGTATATATGTGTACATAACTGAATGAATTAGAGATGTGAGCCATACACCTTCTTCCCTGCTCTCTTATTGGGGCAGTGTGGAATTTTATTTGAATCTGTGAATAACTGAACCTTGAACTCACCTTGGATTTTATATAGGATAAGTATTTAAAAAAAACATAAGTTTAAAAACATGTGAATTTAAAACAAAAGTGACCTAAAACTGTAATTTCCCTTTACAAGAATTTGCAATTCTGTAAAAAATATACAAAAACGATGAGATGATATTTTAAAAAAATCATGTACAATACTATTATTAATAAACATGACCATCACTATTCTCATCAAGCACAGATGCTGCAATATCATTTCATGTCACTGCATTTCCATTAAGAGTTCTTACGCTAATACTAAATGTTTACTATACATTTACAGTATTATAGCAATTGTATTGCTTGCCCATGCCTCATTTCTTCCTCTTATGATAATCCTGTATATAATCTTTGTCAAGGGGTAGAAATATTAGATATTATTTGGCACATAAAGTATTCTACAATAAATATTGCAAATGTCCCTAATCTAAAAATATTAGAACACTTCTGGAAAAAAAGACGTGGACATGGATGCAAAAAAAGGAATAAAAAAAGACAGTCAATTGCTTACATCACAATTCAGACTTTCGCTCTGTTTTGACTGATTGTATGCAGGATTTTAACTGCTTGCAGCTGCCCCCTGCTGATATTATTTATCCACAGTGAACCTCCCATCTGCTCCCATATTTCTGCTCATGGGCCATGGATTAAAAGGGCATTGAATAGAATAATGCTCAAATTATCTGCCATGAAAAAATAATGGGCTACAAATGTATGCACAGATCATATTTGGTTGCTCTGGATATATACTTTAAACATGCCCATCATTTTGATTAAGAATTCTGTTCAGGGTGTGCATTGTACAATTCACAGTTGTAAAAGAAATCTCCCTCCAGGAGGGAAATTTGCCAATGCATATTTTAAAAGTCACTGTGAAGGGGGTGTCCTTTAACGATGATTAATTTAATTGTTGTAGTAAGAAAAGCTGCTACCCCAGTATTCTTTAGACCTGAATGATCTTCAAGGTATCTCACAAAGATTAAACTTTTGTTTCAGGAAATGACAGTAACTTCAGTTCAGCTCAAGCTCAGTGAAGACTTCTGTTAAAGACAATAAGGCAATCCCATCAAGAGAAAGATAAGGATTAAGGGAAGTCCAGTAAATAAAGAACAGTTAACAAGGTTTTTTAAAGAAGAGATATTTTAAAGCCCATTTCTGGGTAAACAAAAAAACTACCCTTGCAGTGGGGCTATCGACGCACTGTAAGGGTTAAGCGCTCATTATTGTCTTGGGGACGAAAGTAAGGCACTTTTAATTACCTCATCCTCACTCCCTGCAGGTCACCATGCTGGCTGGTGGAATGTCCCCCAGTGTCCTCATGTCTAATTCAGCTCTATAGATGCGGTGACATCAGCGGTCCTTAGACAGGGAGAAAAAGGCTGCAGGGACTGGTCTAGTAACCCAGAGGGAGGTGGCAGGAGCGGAATCAGATAAGTAAAAGTGTTTTACTTTAGTCCCCTAGAGAAATAAATGTGCACTTAACCCTTGCAGTGCAGGGGTAGCCCACTGCAAGGGTAGTTGTTTGGTTTGCCAGAGATGGGCTTTATTATTTGTCAGTCATAGCTGGCTGCACATTCTTTGGAAAGGAAATGTTAAATAATATTAAATAACAAAACATCCTTTTAAAACATATATGTGTTATAATGTTTCATTTTTATAATGAAAATACAGGTTTCCTTTGAATAGCCCAGCAAGGATTCTGTCTTTACTCCTCTGTAATTTCACATGATTACTAAAAATCTAGTAAGTAGCTACAGTCCATCCAAGAGGTCTTCTAGAAGCTGAATGTGATAATGGTAAAATACTACAAAATTTCAATTTAGGGAATCTGAGTTATGTTTTCACAATTGAAGAGTTCTGGAAGTTGCCTGGGATCCCTCTTTAAATAATAAGTCTAGTTTAGTGAAAACATCTTATTTTATTATTTGGTACTGCAAAAGATTGATAGTTGAGCAGAGAGGGGCATTTCATGGCTAGTGTATCCTATTTCTACAACATCATGATGCTGATTGGCAAAATAGCTCATATAGACCACAACAGTGCAGAGTTATGTAGCATCCAATCAGCAAAAATATATATCTCTTGATTCAGACGCACTCAGCTATAAGATTCTTAGAAAGGGGAGCCACGCACAGATCCTAAGTTTTCTATTTTTCCATTTGTTCAAACCTAGAGGCACTGGTGCGCCATTCATGTTTCTGAAAGTGGAAGAAAGGCTTGTCTTTGTGAAACTGTCCAAATGTCATGTTATGTAACCAGTTTAGATGCAAATAGTGCTTAAAGTCCAACTCCAACCAAAACAACTTTTTTATGTTTTGGACATAGTGGAGAAATTATAGAACGTCTGTCAGATTTTTATTCTTGGTCCTCACTTCTTGTCAGAACAGTGAAGATATGGACTGCAACAACACAGTGGGCCAGATAAGCTACTCTATGATTAAGCATGTTAGCATGAAATGAGAAGTTTCTCTTGATGTTTCCTGAAATGCCAATTTGAATGAATAAAGAAGCTACATGAAATGCTGATATCCATTCATCAATATTATGCTGACCAGAAGTGAGCTGGATTGGCACCTGTCCAAGCAGGTAAGGGTGGACAGACCTGGATCAGCACTGCCTTTGGATCCAGATAAACGATTGTTGGTGCACCAAACTTGTTTATTGTTGGTACTTGGAAACTATTTTTTTTTCTTATGTGTCTTATAATAGATCAATTTAAAGAGTTTGGAAAGAACAATGCGACCAGTGTACCAACTGTAGAAAAATCCCAAATGCGACTTTTCGCACAAAAGGTCTCATAATCTGTGCCAAATAAATAATGGTATGAAAATGACAGTCAATATATGGTGCAATAGAGGTGTGCAGTAGGGTAAGAAGAAGATAAAAGTGGAAGACATTCTTCTATGTACCAGATATGTACCAGATAAACAGCATGTGCTCCAAAAGACTTGTTTATTTGACATGTGATGCACCAAAATAGGATGTCACGCGCAACAATTTGCATTCCTTGACAAACTCCAATCTTAGTTTATCTGGCCCAATGTATTTTCCATTAAAATGGGGAACTATAATCTCCATCAGAATAATATTACTTCCTGTGCTTTCCGATCTACTATTCCTATTAACAACCACTGCACTTATTTCATGTTCTGCTGACGCAGGTAGAAGAAGTGAGGTGAAAACTCCCCACAGGGAATACTTGAAACAAGTATTTACTCTCCCCAGGTTGTCTAAAACAAAAAACAAACCAAAAAAAACTTTGCAATTGGGCTTTAACAAATATATATTGGGCATTATGTTTAACTGTAGAAAATGAATTTTAATTATCTGTCAATTGCAACCAACATAGAAAACATCAAATGTATTATATACAGTAAAAGCCATCATTATGAATGTAAATATATAAATCTACATAACCAAGTGAATGTGGATGACTGAAAATAAACATATGTCAAATTGATGCATAAAACATGGTGTGGCAAGAGAATTCAAACTTTGTAACACACTTGTAAGGTGTATAAGACCGCATAATAAATGCTTTTGTCAAGTATAGTATCTCCGTCTGCTATGATTTCTTATGCAGGCTAAAATTAGTACATGTTAATAAAGGAAACATATTCCTATGCTACATCTATGTGGTACCCTGAGTCTCTGTGACAAAACTGATATGTTGCACAAGTGAAGCCTTCTTTTCATCTTCCTCTGTACATAGTCAGCAAGGGTGATTAATCAAACTCCTGCACAGCTTAACACAGGACTTCCTGCTGCAACTCCAATTCAAGTATGTGGCCGCATGAACCAGTAACGTTATTTGATAAATCATCCCCAGAGAGATCATTATTTCAATTCATTTTAGACTGACTTTTACCAGTGAAGTTTAACATTTCTACTAAATTTCACAATTACTTCAAGGCTTTACCGAGGTCTGTATTGTCTAAAAATGTATCCTTTATACAAACAAGGAAAGAAACAGAAGCCCTTTAAAATGAAACAGTAACACAGGAAGGTCATAAAATTGCGTCAACTTTGGGTGTCAAATCTAACACCCTGATTTACAGGGTAAAATAGACCTGAATAAAACAAAATGTCCTGAACATAAAGTTATACTGATTAAAGGGGCTCCCACATTAAACATTTTGTGCTACTACCTTTTATCGGTTCCCACAGCATTGGTTTTAAAGACCTCAGATTTCAACTACAGCAGCAGTGTTGCAGAAAACAAATGTTCTGATTAGTTTAATCTGTTATAATTATGATTTTATATGTGTATGGGCCGCCAACAATTTTTGAGGCTGATGAATATCCACTCAGTTTCCAAATATGATATAAGTTGGGATTGTGCACCTTACCAGCAAATGTCTTATACGGTCATTCGGACAATTGGCCTCCACCAGCGAATCACTGAAATAATGTAAATCTAAAGGACTATGAAATTGAAATCTAAAGAGCATTTTAACGAAGATGAAGTACAGGTATTCCTCACTTAACGACCGAGTTCCGTTCCTACGACCAGGTCGTTAAACGGATTGGTCGTTAAGTGAGGAACTCTATACAGTACTGTACTGCATTAGTACAGTACTGTATAGCGTTGCAGATGTACAGTACCGAACAGTGTACTGTACATCGGGCAATGGAAATACTTACCGGGACCTGCAGTGAAGATCGGAGGACGTCACTTCCGCCAGCGACACGGCGCACTGCCGCTGACGCGCAAGGTCGGAGGTTGATCGGCGGTCCGTCGTAAGTGCGAGTGGTCGCAAAACAGGTAAGTCGGTAAGCGAGGAACATCTGTACTACATATGCACATATTAGGATGTGGCTACAAAACAAAACTAAATAATATGGATGTCCCAGTACTGATTATTTAACAGTCAAATAAGACATACACCACAGGAAAGTCAACAATAATTTTGAAGAAGCTACAGAATTCAGGATTATAGGCTAGAACAAAGGTTGACCAATCAACCATATTAAAAGCTCTAAATAACCATGTTATGTATTAGTAGGCAACACAAAGGAAATCATTGCTCACAAAGAACCATGTTTTCCAAAAAAAAGAGGAGTGACCCAACTGTAAGTGAGTTCAAGTCCAAACTTCAAAGCCATATGTATGGCACAAATCTAGAGCTTCAAAAATACCTCACATAGAATGACATATAGAGACATTAAGTGTAGCTGTTTTCATCAGTGGAGAAGAAGCATATTGATATAACAGAAGGTGGAGTGCTTGCTGACATTACAGAAAAATACTGCAAAATAACCTGTTTCAACCTGCAGTTACCTCAACCAAGTCTTTTCTGTAACTGTTCATCAGACTTGCACAGCAGTTAGGAGGTATGTTGGCCCATGCCTTTATACAAAAAACTGATTTAGTTCATGTTTAAGAGATATCTTGCCAGAAAATCCGGCTTCAGGACACAATTCAGCATTTTAATGAGACCGAAAAGGTGCTGAGACTGCATGACTCAACTTTTTTTGAGGTTTAGATCTTTGACATAAGACTTGATATTCTGCTGCATAATTTCCTGAAATAAATTAGGAATTTGTTAGTTCCACATCCTTGTGACTGCCCTCTTTTAAGATCACTGTTGATCAGTGGGAGTCCTGCGAGGTCTGTGGCCATGTCTTCCACTGACAGCTTTTGCATGTGCATCTTTTATTATTCTTTCACCTACATATGACCCTTAACACCATGGGGACCCCCACAAGATTTATTTTTTACCCCAAAGGTTGCTGTTTTCTAAAATTGCTTTAGGATTCTGTTATGTGATCGTTTAAGATGCAAAAAGAACTTGTAGCTAAGATGACAATTCTAATCTAAAATTAAATTTAAAACGTATACACCATTCTTAGCCTGCTTATTCCTTACCATTCTTGCTTTTTTACATATATGACTGTGATAGTAAATTTGATGTCTAATTTTAATATGGCCTTTCTCCTGACTTTAAAACATATTGTATTTTGAACAGAGAAATGCCAGATGATATCTGATGTGACTCAGTAAATATGTAGAGCAGTCCATTATTATATTTTTAAGGTTTAATCCAGTACAGCTCCAAAATACCTTTCTATTTTACTGAAGATCTACATCCTGTACACCACCTTGAACAAGATCAGGTAGGTACAGATATGTTATTTTTAGTATATTAATTAGATTAATATGCTATTTCCAGTGCACATTTATATCATCCTTTCCACTTACCCAAAGCGGTCAGGGAACAAAACCGGTGATCTGGAAAATATGTTTTATGGGACATGTCTCTAAGGGGAAGAATAATGAAATACATAATTTATATTTTTATTCTTCTTTGCTTTGGCAAAAAATGTCTCATGTCTGTTCGTGAAAAGGAAATTGTGAAGAATGACTGCATAAAGCAGTAAGGAAACAAGAACAGCCAATCACAGACAGGCCATCTGTTGTTAACTTATACTTCACTTGTTCTGTCAATTGATTGTTTAGCATCATGGGGAATGCAGAAAAGCAACAGTTCGTGAGTTTAAGATCTTTATTACTAGCAAGCTTAAAGGGCTGACAGAACTAAATTACAACTTTATAGGAAATATCAGTTAATAAAATGTACTGAAATATTGTGTATGTAAATGTGTTCTAAACTTTTTCAAGATTACAGAGATAACTAGAATACGGGGAGGGAGATTAAGACTGCATTTGCACATCTGCACGTGTGGTAATATCAAATCCTATATTTGAATATGCCTTACTGCAATGCATGGTTACTGGCTGTATATGTGCTTTGCAGTGCACTGCCATTTATTCTTAATGTAACCCCAACGCACATATACAGTAAAACAAATGCTCCTGTTCCATAGCATACCACAACAATGAATAGTCTATGCTTTGTGGTGAGCTGCATTGCCAAAATAGTGCAGGTGCATTATTTCATGTATTAAAGGAGTTGTAAAGTCATGGTATATACAATCTTGTTATAACATTAGCATTGTAATAGGAATACACACCATAGTTGTTTTGATAATACAATCAAGGCTTACTAGAAAAAAAAACTCATTTATGTAGTGAGACCTGCCTTCTGTCTGCTCATCACTTTCAACAACTTCCTGGATTCTCAGTGTGCTTTGCATCTCTTTCCTGCTGCTTGATGTGATGCAATCTTGATTTCACAGGACTCGTGTTCGACACATTGCGGAACGAATTGACAGATTACTAGATGGGGTTGGGCACGACCCCGCTGTCATGGTGCACATCGGCACCAATGACAAAATAGGAGGAAACTGGAGTGACCACCATGCATTGCTTCCACCAAGCAATGATAATGTTACTTTGTGGGAAGTTCAGATGTTGAGTTAGAGTGGTGACACAAGGAAGTGCATATTCACAGTGCTGAGTGAAATTGTGTCAGTGCATTGAGGAAGTACATCCTATGGGCATCTTAAATAATTAAATTTACAAACTTCTAGATCGATATCATTATTAGAAGTGGGGCGGAGCTTATGGAAATTCAATATAGAAATACATATTTATTTTTACATTTTGACCATAGATGCTGTTTAATACCCAGTTTAAAGTCAATAGGCTGCCTTATTGCAAGGACACAAAGGTGTGAATAGGCCCTAAACTACTAAGGGACATTATTTACATACATAGAATTACATACCTGACATATACCTGATATAAATATGCATATTCTACCTGTGATGTTATGTCAATTGCTAAGTAGTTTGCTAAGATGTTAAGTAGAACACTAAAAGTATAATACAGTTTCAGTGACTGCTCACACAGTTACTTCTTTTGTAGGATGCCTTTACAGGAAAAAGCAACCAGATCTCTGGCTGGTCACTGTGTGATCACATTACTTAGCAAATGGGGAATGGGCGGGCGTTAGCAGAGCAAGAATGCAGAACTATGAAATGGACAATACAGAACTAAATGGTTTTGTAAAAAAAAGTGCTAGCGGGTAAGTTTTTATGGCAGAAGTGACTCTGTGGGGAGTTTACTAAAGGCTGTTCACTGTGCAAGGACATTTTGGATCTAGATATATTGGTTATGTTTTACTCCACAAAGTTTCACATTATACATTTAGTTAAAATATTTATATTAAAATAATTTGTGTATGTGAGATATAACAATATTACTATATATTTTTTAATGTACAACTAATCCCTCTATGATGGTGTAAACACGTAGCAACTCCATGTACAATGTGCTATACAACTCTCATAAAGAAAACAAATATCCATATATACAGTAAATAAATCTATATATAGATATATATATATCTATATATAGATATATATCCTGACACATTGTTAACTAAATAGATGTACCAAATGAGGTAAAATAAATGTGTACAGCACCACACCCCTGATTCATTCGACCACAAAAAACATAAACAATCATAATTTAAAAAGTTCTTGGCACCTCGAAAGCCCCAAGTTGTTTTTATGTTTTTTGTTCTCCTTGTCTTTGACTCTGAAATTGTGGAATTCTTATCACTTTCTATCTTGGTGACAATGGTAATCAGAACAAATAGGGGGGATGAATCTACCAAACTTTGGTTATACGCACACTTTTTTCCAAGCCTTAAAATGCACCATGTGCCTAGACTATGTACTTAGGTACAATATATACATATTCTACAAGAGGCAGTAAAAAGCAATTTAAAAAAAAAACCCCATGGACCTCTATAGCTCTAGCCACTGTGGAAAAAATAATCTTCATAAACAGAGGCACTGAATGAACAACTTATCTCCCCTTATTTACTTTGGCTACACTTTGGCTACACTGTTAGAAACGACTGATCTTTTAGGATGATACAAAGGTCAGTAAGGTGGTGTTTTAAAGTTAATTTACGACACATTAAGAAAATGTCAATACTGTAATGTTATTTTCTTGTCCCAGAGGCAACAGGAAGTGAAAATAAATCACTACAAAGCGAAAAGGCACCATTTTAAAACTAAGTTTGGAAAATTTAAAATGTTTCCCAAATTGTATTTTTAGTGATTTGTCACTTTAGAATGTACAGTACTGTATATAATCTACAACTGCATTATACTATTTTGCCTGCTATGTTGCCACTAAGCATTAGTACACACGTTTACATGTATGCAGCATAAAATACAGTCCAAACACAGGACCATGAATGCTACACACCACAGAAAAAAATGGACCAGTATAAATGGGCCCATAGTATATAATACTGCTGAATTCAGACCTGTATAAATGACCGGTCTGAACATATCAAATTGTACAACCATGTGTCCTAAACAAGCTCAATGATCCAATGTCGGGCATGAGTGTGTGTGTGTGTATATAGATATATATCTATATACACTGTATGCAAACAGCCCAATATGGGAAAGTGAGCAAGGTACCATGCCCCACAATCTGTGTCTACTCTAATTTTTATAAATTATGAGAAACAGATTTTTATTTGGTGTACCCTCAGTAATCCTTTGCATTAGTTTAGTGTTTGAGTGCACCAAAAGAGCACCCCAATATAAAGAGCACACCAACTCACATATGTGTACCTGATCAAAGTTTCATAAGTTGAAACAAAGTATAATTGGTAATAATTAGCATATGACTAATTTATGTTAATTGGTGTTACAGCACCCTGGAGAGAAAAAGCCAGGCATAATTTTTTTTTTGTAAAACCACTTTAACAAAAGGTGGAACTGGGCTTTAATGTTCGTTGGTAAACCATCACTTCCGGGAGAGTAGATCTTTTGAGCCTCCTGCGGCTCTTGTTGGTTCCTCTTGCTGACCTCCACGTCACTCCTGTGTCCTGTAAAGCATAAACAAGCAGGAGGAACAATGAAAACGGCAGAAGACCTAGGAGATTTACACTGTTGAACTGTTGGTTTCCCTGCGGACTTCAGGGGAAGCATTTCTTCTGATCAGAGTGATGATCAGAGGCGTGGCCAGTGGAAAAGGTAAGTATTTAAATTCTTCTATTGCAGGTAAGGTTTTTTAGGGATTTTTTTTGCTTAATGACCGGTTTACTTTAAGGGATGGCAGGCACAAACAACACATTTTTCCAGCTGTATGATTTAGATGATGAGCTAATTTGTATATCAGTTAAATGAGACCAAATTGTGCCTTTGGAACTATAAAACCAATTTTCTCCATAGGGCATTTGTGCCAGGCAATTCGTATGGCCATTTTGGTGGTCCTCCAGGAAAAAATCCCTACAAAAGTTGCTCCTTATTCTTAGCCTTTCTTTGTATTCCAAGGTAGCAGCAATTTTTGGTAATGACCAAAAATACTTACTAACATTAATTTTGAGCTTGGTCAAACTAGACATAATTATTGTGGAAAGTGTAGTTAAGTATCAATACAATCATTTCCATGATTCAATTTTAAAGTGCTAGTTAAATGATTTCCATTCAATTGGTATTGTCTTCTACTGATAATCTGAGCTACATTTATTGTTTTTTACATTAACCTCCCCCCTTCCCCCAACAAACTGTGATTTAACAGCTCTTCCCATGAAGGGGGGAAACAAATGGCATGCATTAAGGACCCCTGATGCTTTGTGATTTTATGATACACAGCTCTATTCTTTTTCTGTTGCTGGACAGAAAGTACATTTCTGTAATTACATCAGCTGAGAATTACACTCTGTTTGTGCAGAAGATGCAGTTTCACTGTATTTTCTTCTCTTCTTGCAGTAGCGTTAGGTAGTTGAGGCATGGAACTTACAACAGAGTTCAAGTAAGAGCAAGGATTAACTAGTCCTAAACTATACTTTGCATGGATCTATCAGTCTTCATTTGCATTTCTTGTAATAATAATTATTCTCCAATTTTACATTGCAGAAATTGCATTAAATGGACAAATTACTTTTGGTATTTTCAGACTGTGCCCCGACAGCTCCCATCTACCAGGCAGATTTGTTACTTATACCTAAACTGCTGATTATATTGACAAATCATTGGTTGTAGACAAGCCCTGTAGCTAGATATTTGCTTGGGTATCAACTGAGCATGTTGAGCATTTGTTTAAAGATACTGTACAATTTATTCTATCAATCTCTGGCCAGTGTGACTAAGCAGCTAAACCTTGAGCTTTGCCAGAGAGCTTGACTCACAGTGCACTATACTTTAATCATTTTTCAAAGGCGCTAAGTGCTGTAGGTTAAAAGAGAGAATGTTCAAGTGGAACTCCAGCTGCATATCCCTGCACATCCACTACCCATCCCTACACTTTTATTGTTTTAATACAGGGGGTGGGGAAGCCATATATTGGAGCTCTACTGTAACCCTTTCCTCACAAATGGGAAGATATGTAGAAATTATCGAAGCACTTTTGCCTAACAAGAGACTATACTTCATTGACATTACAAAAACATGGAGCTTGAATGATGACATTTTGTGCAGATGGGAGAACCTTTCTCTGCCCTTTCTTAGCTCATGTTGACAGCTCTTCACACTACTATTTAGCACTAATTTAAGAGGAATGCAGCATGACAAGACTTTAAATGGTAAGTACACAACTGAACCTATCCAGCCCTTTCTGCAATTTTTATATAGTGTATCTCTACACAAAATCTTGCAGGGGTGGGTAACACCATTGCCTAGCAGAAAGCCGAGGAACGTAAATCATGACCATTGGGGGTGGGGTGGCATGAAGAGTCCCTGGCTAAGACTTTATCAGGTACCTCAAATGTTTTTAAAAGTTGGCATGTGTACTCAACACTGAATGAGCACTCTTGAGTGGACTTATCCTGCAAGGCTAGCTGCTTCCACTAAAACAGTTTTTGATTATCAGTTAATTTGAATTAAACAGATTGCAGTTATCATTTTTGTAATCTGTAAAATAGTCAGAACCCTAACAAGCCTGATCAAACTGTAAACATATACATTCATGCGTGATAGGAGAAGTCAAATTTAGCAAATTTAGAGTGTTCCTCAGCCTCATCCTGAAGTACCTGTAACTGGACATTCTTCAATAACTCTCCTGTCTGTGAATAATTCTAATTGACTGAACTTGTGATTATCCAGCATCTGTTCACATAGGAATACCCTTAAAGTCTGACCTTTCAGGGTACTTGAGAAGGTTAAGAAACTCGGCAGTGCTGGAAAAGGAGAAGCGGAAGTAAAATCAATACCAGGAATTTTTCACTAGTAAGTTGTAAATGCTGCTGCTCTTGGGTAAAAACCACAAATTACTTGAATTACAATTACACAGATGTGTTATATCTTATCACGTTTAGCCATTTAATGCACTTAGACACACAACATTTTCCTCTGTACTCTCACGGCAACAAGGTTTTGCCATTAACACATTGCCATGTTGATTGCCCAAGACTAAGGGCTTAATCACATGGCTGTGACAAAAACATGCAAGCCAGTCTTGTCACATTTTGTTCGGTTAAAATGCACGATGATGTGCTAATGTAAATGATGGCATGCATTATTAGACTGCAAATCATTGTTTATATTGTTAATTACTTGATTTGAAGGTAAGATAAATTCACCTACATAAAAAGTGTTTTCATTCTAAAAAAGAATAATCATTTTGCAAGT
>NW_017307225.1:595354-601620 GCF_000935625.1 Nanorana parkeri
TTTATATAATTGTACAACAAATGAAAAAACAAAGAGTTACAAGCATCAAAAGGACATTATATGATGAACGCTGTATAACTTGTCCATAGTTTCACAATGTGTTTCAGAATACTTCAAGTCACATCCAAAAAAACGCTCTCCAAATGCCTTCTTTGATGTTTCTTTAAAAAAAAAAAAAAACTATTTAAAAGGGAAGCATTGTAAAGGAGAAAAAAGTGACTATCTCTGAGTCATATTAGTTTGTGGCATCATATCTGGCATTTCTTTGTGATTCCTGTGGTGCTTTTTTCTCCATAATATAAACCCAACTGTCTATTTTTAAACAAGATCATGGATTCCTATACTTTCATCTCTCTGATGCTTGGCTTGGTCCAGCTAACAATGATTCTGGATTGAACAGCCAGGGTAAAAACAGGGTATTTTGTCAGTACTGAGTGCATCTGACTGTATCAAAGGGCACTTTCGCACCCTGTACTATGGGTTGTGCACATACCCCCACAAGTTTGATCATTTCCGCATGACAATTTAAACTTTTGATGCCTTGCTGGAGATCATTAGATCTCAGTTCATGTGATCCAGAATATAAAGAAGACTTGGTTCCTCCTAAGTTTTTCCTCTAGCACGCAATAAATGCTTTCTAACCACATCTCAACTGTGCCAAAAAATGCTATAGGTGCATTTTACAGCAAACTTCTTATGGCATGAAAGGAGGTGGTTGACAAATGCCAACGTCTGCAAAATACATGCAGGATCAATTTTGACACACCACAAAGCAAAGCGCCACACAATGTTTACAAGTTTACTACATGTCACTTTTTAAGCATTTGGGAACCACTAGTTATTGCCGCCTATCCTAATGCCTAATGCAGCTCTGGAATCATTAATACATTATGATTTTATTTTTTAAGCAAGCAGTAATCTTATGTTTGAAATTTACCTGGTATCAGCCACTTGCAGTCCTTGTACAACAGGACTGGAATGTGAGAAGAAGCAGCACAAGGAGCCAATCAGTTCAAATGCTGACAAGAAGCATGCTGATAGGAAGAGGAAGCAGAGTGACAGAGAGAGGATCCCATCACTGTGCTGCTTCTCCTTTCACTGCCCATTAACCCCTTGCCGTCCGCCCGTTGTAAAATTACGGGCGGACAGCGGGTTTGTTTACTGGCGGGTGGACGTACGTTTACGTGATTTACTTCCTGGTTATGTGTGGCCCCTAGCGGGCGCATGCTAACAGGACCCTGCCAGGAATCTAAACAGCCGTTACCGGCTGTTATATACAAGCATTCGGCCGGCTCTACAGTAGTAGAGCCGGCCGATTGCTTGTATTACCGTGCCCGCCCCTCGTCGTGCTGCGCTCCCCCTTCCCCCATCACTGCCGCTTAAACTTAATAAAGTTTATAAAAAAAAAAATCTCTCACATAGAAAAAAAAATAAAAACACCAAACACCCCGCCCCCACGTGCACGTGCTTATAAACGTAAATACGTTTTGGGTGTGCCTACGTGCGAAAACAACCATTACGCCACACATGTTACATATCACCGTGAACGTCGGTGTGCGAGGAATAATTGTAGGGCCATCAATCACTGATAACACTAAGGGGTCTATTCACTAAGCTGCCGTAGGCAGCCGAGTGACTCACCGACCCCAAGCGAAGTGAGTCGACTATTCACTTCAGGCTGGTACGGCTGATTCCAGCCATATATCGGCTGAGCCGAACCTCCGGCAGGCTACTCGTTGCTGTTCGTTCTATTCTTATAGATGCCGAACAGTAGTGAGTAAATAGCCGAATGCCACTGAGCGGCATTCGGCTCGGCTGTTCTGCTAGGTGCCTCTGTGGGACCGAGCAGAACCGAAAAGTAGAAAAAAAATTACAGCTAGCTCCGCCCAACTGTTTTGGCCGGGCGGTTCTGCTGCCGTCAAAAAAAAAAAAAATCCAACGGCAGCCAACGGCTCATCTAGTGCTATGATTAAATTACACTCCAACAGAAAAGCTGATGGCTGGAGGCACCAAATAATTTACGTATAATATTGGTGATTACATAGGAAAAATATACTTAGTCAAGTAGAACTTTCTCAATGCAATAAAGTAACATGTTTTGTGTTTACAAGTGTCTCCAAAGCATCATTTTAAATGTTGCGCTGTAATGTAAAATTAGCTCTGCTCAGAAATGATCTGCAATGTCCAGATACAGAGCTGTAATGAGAGCTCTGACTCCATGCAGGTTTATGCTACATAGAGATTTAAAAGAAGGCACACAAAGAGTTCTGGTTTCAATGCAGGTTACTCAGTTCTGCATTACCTAAAGATAAAAATAATAATTTCACCATTGTTTGGCCTTCTCTATAATGCTATGATCTGATTTGTTTCAAGAGATTGTATAGAAATTAGCTTCTGAATAGCAAAGGGGTTTTTGGATTCATAAAATGGTCTGCTGTATCTGTAAAACATGTATCTACTCCTATGCTCTTTTTATACTCCACAATAGCTTGTACATTGTCAGTTGATGAGTGCTTCCCAAGGCAATAGAGCTCTATACTTTTATGACTTCAAATAGTAACAACACATAAGTAATTAAAGTGTATCTAAAACCAAAAAACAAACATTGTATATATTACAGCTAACCAATCCTCATATGTGATAGCTGCATTTGTTTTCTTTATTTTGGCCTAGTGATCTGGTCAGTAAGTCTGTTATTTTTAACTTCTTCAAAGTGAAATCAAGGGAAAAGAAATGTGTTTTCTGTGCGCTGAGCCACGCATGCGCAGCTCAGCATACAGACCCGGCATGCCGAGATGAAGTAACTCCCATGCACATATACAGGAGTTACATAACTGGGGCCTAGCAAATCAAGCGGACGAAGACTTGAAACTTAGAATAGGACCAAGATGAAGATGAAGGCACCAGGGAGAAGCGTGCCGCTGGAAGACACCAGTTTGGCAGGTAAGACTAAGATAATAGTACCAATATGCTGTACATACTATCACATTATAAATAAAAGCTCCAGGGGGCCTTTAAAAAAACCAAAAAAAACTAGCTATTCTTCTGCTTTGACTGACCACACTATCCGGCAAAAGTGGCAGTTGGAGGGTTGAGAGAAACCATTTAACAATGAGAAGGGTACTTGTAATGGTTAACTTTTATTCATCTAGTTGAAACTTTTATCACAAAAGAGGAAAAAAAATGTTTCGTAATTGCTTAAAAACTGTTAGATGGAGTTAGGCTTTAATTTGTTTAATTTTGTTTTTGTGTTCAGATACACTTTTAGTAAGGTTTAGTTCACCAAGCAAACCAAATGTATCTGCTAATAAAAATCAGTCCATCTATAGCCTTAAAGAACATGAGGTAGACCGCTTTGGCAATAATATTTCCTTTTGCACGAATAACCTTAATATGCTAAACTGTTTCTGCTTGCTCTTCACCTTTAATTATTTTCCATATAAAACACATGTAGTTTGGTATTCATTGTGAAGCGTACATATATCACTGTTATTTGTTGCAAAAAGAGATGCAGGTGCAAGATTTGTTTGGCAAGACAATATCATAGGAATTACACTTTTTTACCTGGAAATCGGGCCCCATTGTTTTTTTCTTCTTTTATATTGCACCCCTACTTTAAAATTTATACAGAAAACACATGATTTGAAACATCCAAAAAAAGAAAATGGAATATAACTACTTTGTGTGCATGCTTTGCTTGTCTGTATGGTAGATACAATTCACTGTGGTAAACTATATTCCATTTCAAAATGCTATACAATAAATAATAGATAGAGGTTTATCCGAACACCCAGTAAGGAAGACAATTCTATTCTACTATTACACTTCTTATAGCAATAGATAATACAAACATAGATAATAAAATAAAACTGAGACAGAAACAGCCACATGTCTTTATAGATTGTATTTAATATATAACTATTCAGACATGGAGAACACTTCAACTCAAAGTAAAGAAATTGGTTCACTCCTATTATTTGCTTGGCCATCTCACTAGCAGCCCATTTGTATTGTTTTTTTTTTTCGTGGCAACTTTTCATACCATTGTAAAATGAATGTTCATAAACAAAACAGTCACCCTAGCTTTTAGCAGGGAAGGCACCACTACTTGGACATATTAACCCCATTGGTTCCTCTGTGGCTGTCTGACTGCATAAGGATCTACTCAAGCAATCTTCTGCCGGTAAGATTATAAAATGAATGCAGTCTGAAGTTCTTAGTGAGAAAATTCCCTTACAATGGCTTTGCTGGCCTACAGGCACCAATATTTACTTTGATAATGAGGTAGTATCATATCATTTATGTATCATTATTTCTTTAATTATTTGAAGCCATGCAATTTCATGTTTCTGCACTGTTTCAAATATGGTACAAGTGGTTATTCCCTGATAAGCAACCTCTATTGAGGATTAAAGTGTTAAAGATGTCTTAAAGTAAACCCATCATTAAAGAAAAATGGGCTGCCAGTGCTGACAAAAGGAAAGAAAGTTGCTCTAGCACCTCTCTCAAGTTTTGACACAGAACTGCGGCAGGGTCCCTGCTTCACCCAAAGAAAGTACAGGAACGAAAGGAGCGGCACTCCATAGGGTCTTCCTCAAGCATAAACTGTATTCATTACGGCATAAAAACAGCAACAGGATCTTTCTGATGTGTTTCTTCTCACAAAAGGCCTTAGTCATAGCTGCTAGTGCTGACCTCTGAAAATGCTAGTAACCTGGCTGTAGCGCTGGCCCTCTAGCTTCAATCATTTCTAAAGCACTGACCTTCGACAAGTATGAAAATTGTGAGAAAATCCTTCTCAATGGCTTTCTAATCTGTGTTCTTCCTCCAGGACACTGGCTTACTGTGATACTTAAGGGTCATCAATGGTAGTGCCCGTTTCTCTTTCAGTACCGGTTAAGGTAGACAAACGTTTAAATAAAAGTTATTGCTGCTGTATTTGGTAACACATGGGGGTTACGAAAGGCAAATAGACTGTTCACTTTACAATGGAATTTGTGCTTTGCTTGGGAAGTTTCACCTTAGTTTAGTGAATGTGGGGAAACTCTGCTGACTTCCATCACCCAATCATGTGCAAGCAAAAATAATGTTTTGTTTTTTATTTTTCTTGCACATGATTGAGTATTCTTTGCAAAATTACGTTTTACAACATTCAACAAGCTAAAGGGAAACTTCCCCTGCAAAGTGCAAATTCCCCTACAATGTGAACAGTCTATTTGCCTTTAGTAAGTCAATCCCAGAGTATCAATACTGGACTAGGTATACATACATATAACAGTATGAGACCAAGGGGTTGATTTACTAACCTTATAAACACACCACAAACATGTATACACCTCTGTAGTGTGTTCCCTCCCAGCATGATCTATGGGTGGAATCTAAACACCTTTGTAGTGTGTACACACACAGCAGGTGTGTTGTGCAAAGCCTTGCATGAATTGCAAGGTGATGTTGTGTAAATTAGCTCTATGTTGTGTTGCTTGCGTTGATGAATGCAGGAATGTAAATGCATGAGCTAACCATTTTTGTCTAAACTGTGAAGCAGTATTATATATGCATCATGTGCATGATTTTTCCATATATGGCATTAGTGGAAATATGTTTTTAGAGACTTTTTGGTTGATAAGTACGTTTTGCTGTGTGAAAATCACACGCACCTGGTGCGTGCGTGTATTTAGGTTAGTAAATCACCCCCCAAAGCTCCAAAAAGGTAAAGGTGTAGGGTATGCAGGATAAAAAAGGACAGCCTGACAAAAAAAATAATTAATAAACATTTTATAAATCCCTCATAAAAAGAGGCTTTTATGAAATAGAGACATCGAAATTAAAAAGGACCTATAGTGATGTGGTCAAGCACAGAAATGTTTGTTTTTTTGTCAAGTATAAAATCTTATAATAACCAATCAGCAACTGCATTTCATTGTTTTAAATGTTCTAACATGATATAAACTAATCTGATTAGTTGCTATAGGTTTTCTTTATTCTATCTTATTAAACAAGGAGAAAACACAATACAAAGTGGACACTGCAATAAAGCTAAGAAAAAGCATCGCACAGAAGCTCTGCTGAACAATTTTAAATATTGAAACTATTTTGTACCTTTCTAATAATGACGTATATATAGTGAAAACATGTTGTCATGTCACTCTTAAATCCATCAGTTCAGTTTTTACAAATGTTTTTTATAGCCACATTCTGAGGAGTATTGGCTCCTGGCTCTTTTCTGCTGCATTGTCAAAATGATAAATGTAATGTCTTATTTATTT
>NW_017307225.1:601821-631667 GCF_000935625.1 Nanorana parkeri
ATCATGTATCCATGTTAATGTACTTATCTAACAACACTGCAATATTACAAGGTAGGTTATGAACCTGTCTATAATAAAAATGGCTTCCATTTTCCATAAGCAATGTTTATTTTTGGACATATATAGTATATGTCAGATCAGATTATACCTGACTTTATACCAGTCCAATTACAATGAGAAATAAAAAGACAATATATATCTTGTATCCATGTTAGTGTATTTATCTAACAACACTGCAATATTAAAAGGTAGGTTATGAACCTGTCTATAATAAAAAAATGGCTTCCATTTTCCATAAGCAATGTTCATTTTTGGACATATATAGTACATGTCAGATCACAGATCAGATTATACCTGCTATGAGAATAATCATAGGATATTTTACCTAAAAAAGTACTAAAACATATTTATATCCGTAATAGTGTTGTAATAAACTGAGTTTTGTCAGTTCCTCTAATTATGTCATATTTAACTTAATGACTCTCAAGGTGTACCGATGACAAGCAGGAACAATAAACACAAGCCACTAAATATATGTACTACACAATAATGTGGTACAGCATGGGGACCAAGACAAATGGCCATCATTAAGGATATAGACAGCTAACAGAGGAGTAGCTTGATTGTACATAAGTCCAGACGGTGTCTTCTCATGCCAGTCTGGAAGTGTTCATTTAAAGCAGTGATTCTGAATGAAGCTGTCACACAGTCATGGTCTGATCACCATGGTCTATGTCTATGTCATTGTCTGTCCATCATGTTGTTCTAGGAAGAACTCAGTGTAACTATTCCTTTGTCTGTTATTTACACAACTGTTTTATTTAGCTTCATTTTCCCTAGATGCCGTTATAACACCTGTGGTGTCTCTCAGTATGCACTGAATGGTAGGGGTCATGGGTTGAAAGGGCAGCATATGGGCCATAAAAGGGTGCTAGTTAACACAGCCCATTATAATGGTGTACTGGTTAAGCTCATTCCTATTCATCAGATGATTAGTTCAATCAATATTTATTCCTGTGTGCTTCCTTTGTCTTTAGCTACAAAGCAGACATCCTTCAGTTTGAGAGTGCAAGCCATGTCTAGGGTGCATTCACTGCTTTATTTGAAAGAAACAAATTGATTTATTTGGCAGTGAAATACACTTTCATTTGATGCTCATCAGCAGTGTTTAAAATGTCCAATCATTAAAAGGAACAAGAGCATCAGCTATGGTAGAATTGCATTTTAAATATATCAGCAATAGCAATTAGCAATCATAGTAATTAAAATAAAGTTGTCAAAAGGCTGTCAACATTTTATTGCTTCAAGCTTTCAGGATACTGATGGTTGAATCCAAAGCGGACCAAACTTTTACATCTTGTTATACTTTTTTTTTTTTTTTTACATATTGTAAGATCAGAAAAGAAAAAAAGCTTAAAAAAAATGACTACTTTTAGCTTCATATGAAGATGTCTTTTTGGCTTCTGTAAAAACAATGTAGAAGGAGACCATGTTATAAATGACTAATGTGTTGATCTATTAATTATGCAAGTTGCATATAAAATTTATATACACTTAGTTATCTCTCCCTGCAAGATGACACAAGCAACTCAGGCCGAGCACAGGAAGAATGCATTATTGAGCTAACATAGGAAGCTAAAAACGTAAAAAATCGGTTTTTAACTACTTTGGAGCATAGGCCGAAGACTAGGCATTATGTCGGCAGTGACAGGGTTAACCCATCGTTGATGGATTTGAAACAGGGTTGGATTGTCTAAATCCTATGGGTTGGAAAGAAATTAGACACAACCTCTGGACACAAAATTGTGTTACGGGGTGTCTTTAAATATTATTTATTTTTAACCATGTTTTTCTGTCTTTTTACTATTTCAAAATAATATGATATATAATTTAATATTTAGAAAAATAGAGAGGTGACTTGGTAATAACTGATATATGCACTACTGTTTGTTTTTTTTTAAATACATTTTTAAACAAAATATGCAAAGTCATATAAAACAACTTTCTGTAGATAATGATATAAAAAAATAAAATGTAGCCTGTATTGCCTGGGCTCCAGAGCCTACAACTTAAAATCACTTAGGATACAGTATTTCTGTTTTATCTTTGTCATATGGTGGGCATATGACAGCCAAAATGTGTTACCCTATTTAACTTCTCAAAAACCTTTTAATTCCTTTTATATACATCACTTTTCATGTCCAGTTCTGCTCACCATTTTAAATATTGATAAGAATGGTATAACCAAAGAAACAAAAAATATCATATCGATGTGTACTAAGAATTGTATGAGTCACTGTGTATAATACACCTATAACATAATATTTTACAAAATACAAAGATTACCTGGTTTGTCCCTAATATAAAAAAAAAACAATTTGTAAAATACATTGTTGCAAATGTTGCAACAAAGCTTTACAAAAAAAGTCAAAATACAAAGCACAGCTAAACAAACCTACAAAATGCATCTTTTACTGTAGATAAACATATTCTGTTGGTTGTATTGACTTAATAGTTTTTGCCTTGTTAAATGTCATCATCCCCATTATTACAGAACATCCGCTTGGTTTAACTAAAACTGTCAGACAGACTGCTACATTGAATATACCGCAACAATGTTCAGTGAAGCGGGCTTATGCTGAAGCTATTTTAAAAATCACACTAATCAGGGTCTGTGTTATTTAGGATGATACTTTAATGTCTTACACTATTCAATACACTTTATCATTGTCACAGCTGAGTATCTATATGTCTGTTTGACAAATTGGCATGTAATGTAATTATTAATCAGTATTGGTTGTATGACTTGATAAGCTAACAGTATGACACACGCCAAGCCTTTGAACTAAGATGTTCATGAAATATCAAAAAGAAAGCACGCCAAGGTTATCTAGTACTTTGAAATGTTGTACACACGTATTACAACCATGGCTCTATTATCAATAACAATGCTCACCATGTGTACATTGTCGGCGAATATACTGCTTTTTTTGGTTTTGTTTAATATGGGCATGTTTTCCTTTTGTAAGTTAGCACGCCATCTAACATACTAATGGTGTTGACAGCAGCATCATATCATGGAAGCTGTATGTGCTGCACTTTGTCGTGTATCTTTTCTTACCGGTATTAAAAATGTGATGTCTAAAAAAAATAAAATACATATTAAGGGTGCATTATATAACTACTAGATATTTTTTTATTACACATCAAAATGAATAAAACCCATCTAACTAAAATAGAAAGTATCTCAATGGTATGCCACTCAACACACTCTGTCATCAATCACATCCTAATTTGTCAGCATCATGTCTGTGTGTAAGCCATACTTGGCCAATAATGCAGCTGCTGTACAAGTATCAGAGTGAATTAAGTGATCAGGTATACAGGGAGAAAATTGGGTTAGGCATGCAGGCCCTGTACAGATTCGTGATATTTCAGTCTTACATAACACATATACGTGACACCGATTCTTTGTTATGCCGCCATATACAGTGCCCATTTCAAGACACCTAGAAGCGTGTGTGATCAAGAAAAATCACACAGGCAATAATATACAGAACGTGCTTTGCCTCTTATTATTATTAATATTAGGAGAATTAAGATATTTGCCGACTCATTAATATAAATGTTAACAAGCCAATAAAATGTCATACAATACATTATGATAACCAAGAATCACAGCTCTGGTTGACATTAATGTAGTTATATATATATTGCTTTGAGTTTTGTTTTGTTTGCATACTTTATTTGTTCCACTGAGCAAAGTATCCACAGACATCTAATTGAAGCAAGCGTTCTTTGGAGCATATCAATAGCAGTGATATAAAGTTGACACATGACATTAAAACTGAGATTGCATTTGGTGACGATTTTATTGTATACTGCATATTCAATCTGACCAATGGACAGAGACATGTGAGCAACTGCCATTTAACTTTCAACGCAACTTACCTCGTGTTCTAAAAGGAATACGACCAGGTGCCCCCAGACGTGTAAATGAGTTACATTATCTCCCCATGTCTACCTATTACCGTGCCACACATCTCTCTCACCATTCCCATTCAAGGCAGTTCAGACATGATCACTCTGCTTTGATGCCAAAGAAGCTGTCATGATTGATGTTGGGCAAAATGCAATATAAGGAACAATAACAAGCAGTATCACATTTTGACTTCTTTAGTATGTGTAACTCCACTGGCTATGAAAAAAATCCTTGATGTTGGCCCTAGATCAAAATGTGGATGAATGCGAGTTCAAAGCTTTTGATACAATTCACTTGATTGCACACAGTAAAGAGACAGATTTGTGTGAGGATAGAAAGGTGCATCAAAAAAGAGCGATTGTTAGAAACAGTTTCAATTTTGGTTAAGCGGTTAAACCTGAAACTATACCTAAATAAATATGTATTTATATATGTCATGTGAATGTATACGCATATACGACCCATACACTGATAAACACATTATAAGATGTCTTTCACTATGTATTTTATATATGTCTGTGTATGTTATATATATCTATATAGATATATATATATACATATCTATACAGATATAGATACGCATATATAACATACACAAGACTGCTTAATGCTTTTCTCCACTTATTAAATAATCCCCTGACTGTGCTTCCTCTTTCTCGGAAGAACTTTCATCTTCTACAGCAATATGACAACCAATTTACTTGCAATCCTATTGATCAAGGACAAAACTTATATTCAACTGGTAACATATGCCGCAACTCCACAATTAAAGTGTGCAATGACCAATGGGAAGTGACTTCCGATTTGCTTTGCTATTCCTTGGCACATCATGTTTTCCTTAGCCAAGCAACAAAAATACAATTATCACTAAATCCAAATATCCCTTTTATTACTATAATTGCTTCAAAATCCCTTCAACTAAGCACCCTTACACTAATTTGTATGCATTATTCTAAAGATAAGTGCAACATCAGCATCTTTAGCTGCTACTGTGATCACGCTGGTAGGGAATAAATAAGTGAAGGATCTAGATATTTAATTTGAAGCTAGCAACCTCTCTCTCTCTCTCTCTCTCTCTCTCTGTCTGTCTCTCTCTCTCTCTCTCTCTCTCTCTCTCTCTCTCAAGAAAAGTCACCTGTTAATGCTAAAGTGTAGCAAACTGTTGCCAAATAATTCCAATAATAAAAGAAATCAGCATACTGATGACTTAAGTGAACCACTAATTAAAAGTTAAAGAATAATAATTTTACACACGCTTACCAAAACTTTTGAAAGGGGGCATGATAAACTGTAAAATAGGCTACCACAAAAACTACTCTGTATTAAAGTACCTGATAACAGACTATGACAACTTATATCAGGCGAAATATCAGGCAACTGTCACTATCTACTTTAAAAAGTTTTATTACAAATAAATATTTTATATATTTAGAGAGAGATATAGATCTATACCTCTCTCTATATATAGAGAGAGATATAGACCTATATCTCTCTCTCTATATATATATGTATAGATATTCTGGAAACAGATAGAGACAAATTTTCTAAAAGAGACTCCATTTTTATATCATATCAGCATTCTAGTTGGCGCACTAGCGCTTCTCAAGCCTGACGCGTGAACTGGCCAAATGTTAAACATATTTTAAAACACTGGAGGTCCCGAACCCAGAATCTAAATTTTGTATCACTTCATTGGAAGTTACTATCGAGCTTCACAAAGGTACTAGCATGTTTTATTGTGAATGTATCAAGGTACCTAACTCATCACTTTAGTTACTGACACATGAGTTCCATTGATGCTGAAGCTAAACTAAACACATGCATAGCCCCGATTGAATGAAATAGAACAAGCATAAGATATATGTCAGGGATTAGTTGGAAGCAAGCACACAAAAACACACACAAATACACAAACACATGCACGCTATCTTCAGGGACTCCAGCACAAATTGTGCTGCACATTTATGACTATCTATCCTCTTCTGTAAAGACAGCCCCACCAGCAAGATCTAGCCTTTAATGGATGTGAAGAAACTGTGGGCTACTTATTAAAGTGCACGGATTGCCAAAAGCGAAACAATGAATGGTTGCTGAGCATTGCCTGTTTTACTGTGCTTTGTAAGAAGGGTGAGTACACATCCCAGTCCCCAGAGTCTGCACTTATACACACCTTGTAACAAGTGTGAGTGCACATCCTCTGCCCCCCTCCCCACTCACATATACCTTGTACATCCTTTGCCCACCCAGAGCCTGTACTTATTATACCTAGTACAAGTGTGCACCTTGTGCAACCCCCCCCCCCCCCCCTCAGTGCCCACACTCACATGCACATCCCTGCCACCCCAGTGCCTATATATGCATACACCTTGTACATCCCCTGCCCATCCCAGTACCCACACCTTGTACATCCCCTGCCACCCCAGTGCCCATACTCAAAATACACCTTGTACATACCCAGTTACCTCAATGCCAACACTTACACCGTGTGGATCCGCTGCAACCTCAATGACCACACTCACCTATACCTTGCCGATCCCGTCACCTCAGTGCCGACACTCACCTACACCTTGAAAATAGCATGCCCCCCTGTGCCCACACTCACTTACACCTTGTACATCCCCTGCCCCGCAACCTAGTGCCTACACTCACATACACATTGTAAATCCCGTGCCACCCCAATGCCCACAATCACCTCACCTTGGTCCATCCCTTGCACCCCACTCATTGCCCACATTGACCTACACCTTGTATATCCCATGCCACCCCAATGCCCACACGCAAAACTATTTTGTAGATCCACTGCTAAACCAGTGCCCACACTCACCTACACCTTGAAAATCCCATGCCACCTCAGTGCCCGCACTCATCTACGCCTTGCACATCCCGGTACCCACACAAACCTACACCTTGCTCATCCCATGCCACCCCAGTGCCCACACGGTGCCAGTGACCTGGAAGAAGTGCCCAGGCAGAGAGAGCCAAGCTACACCATGCTGTAGAAAAGTAACAGGAGCCCCCCGATGCGGGGAGCCGAGCCGTGGCCAGTTAGAGAAGAAGTCAAGGAGTAGATGAACTTAGTCCAGGTGAGCAGACACTGCCCAGGACCAGGTAGCGCTCCCTTCCCCAGCGCACACACACACACTCACAGGCAGTAATAGCAGAAGTGTCACCCCAGAAGCCTCAGAGCAGTCACCCCCTTACCTCGCATGGTGGCAGTGACAAGACTTGTGTGTCAGCGCAATCATGAAGATCCCAGCCCGGGCACTCAGCAGACAAATCCGATCCTGGAGCCGGAGAGCAGTACATGTAGTGAACAAACCATCCCTTCCGTCGGTGTGCGCTGTGGCTGTCTTTGCACAGTACGCTTCGGCTTATGTGCTCTGCACAGCTTTCTTCCCCTTCCTCTTCTGTGACACCGCTCCAGATTTCTTTCTGATCACTTGCACGGATGAGGAGGGGAGTGGGGGGGCGGGGGGGGGCTGGATTATGCCAGGGGAAGAAAGTGAGCTTCCACAACAAGAAGCAAGTGAGCTTCCACAACAAGCAGACCAGAGACAGGAGGGAGAAAGAGAAAAAAAAAGGAAGGAGGGAAAAGAATGGCAGTCTGTGCGAAGAGCAGAGCATGTGGGTTTTCACATGACATCTGTGTCAGTTATCCACTAAGTAAGTTGTAGGGACATGACCACGGCAAGCTCATTATGTAAATGTTCTTTGCTGGGTAGCCGCGGCCACGCCTACCACGCTGTGCAGAAGTTACCCTGAGCTCTCCCCGAACGCCTGATATGAGAGGAAGAAAAGCGATTATTTATTTGGACAATGGGGGGGGGAAAAAAACATCCTGAGCTTTAGCTTCATACCCTATTAACTCTGTGCTCTCTATTGTTTTATATGCCATCCTCATCTGAAGCCATGTCCGAAGCTTTCAAACACTGGAACAGGAATGTGATCAGTATCCCAAAGAGCTGACAGTCTTAAGATACTTGTATATGACGGAGCTTGGGCTGTAGTTAAAGTGAACCTGTAAGAATAAATACATGGGAGCTGCTAGTCCTGGCTTGCTTTTAGAGGGCAAGGGTATGATTAGACATAGAAAAATCAATATGTTCCCTCTTGATCTTCTCAAATCTTTTTTGAGTGTTAAAAATAACTTCCATAGTAGCTGCTGCAGGCAGCCTGGCAAGTCAGTGATTGAGTTTCTGTAACAAGGCAATCGCTGAGATGTCCACTTCAGCTTGGAGCATGCTCGCTGAAAAGTCCACTTCAGCTTGGCACATGCTTGCTGAGATGTTCACTTCAGCTTGGCACATGCTCGCTGAGATGTCCACTTTAACTTGGTGCATGCTTGCTGAGATGTCCTCTTCAAGTTGGCACATGCTTGCTGAGATGTCCTCTTCAAGTTGGCGCATGCTCGCTGAGATGTCCTCTTCAAGTTGGCACATGCTTGCTGAGATGTACACTTTAACGTGGTGCATGCTCACTGAGATGTCTTCTTCCACTTGGCACATGCTTGCAGAGATGTCCACTTCAACTTGGCACATGCTCACTGAGATGTCCACTTCCACTTGGCACATGCTTGTAGAGATGTCCACTTCAATGTGGCACATGCTTGCTGAGATGTACACTTCGACTTGGCACATGCTTGCTGAGATGTCCACTTTAACTTAGTGCATGCTTGGTGAGATGTACACTTCAACTTGGCACATGCTTTCTGAGATGTACACTTCGACTAGGCACATGCTTGCTGAGATGTACACTTCGACTTGGCACATGCTTGCTGAGATGTCCACTTTAACTTAGTGCATGCTTGGTGAGATGTACACTTCAACTTGGCATATGCTCGCTGAGATATACACTTCAACTTGGCACATGCTTGCTGAGCTGTCCACTTTAACTTGGCACTTGCTCGCTGAGATGTCCTATTCACTGTGATGCATGCTTGCTGAGATGTCCTATTCAAGGTGGTGCATGCTTGCTGAGATGTCCACTTTAACTTGGTGCATGCTTGCTGAGTTGTCCTCTTCAAGTTGGCTTATGCTTGTTGAGATATCCGCTTTAACTTGGTGCATGCTCGCTGAGATGTCCACTTCAACTTTGCGCATGTGCGCTGAGATGTGTCCTTCAACTTTGCACATGCTCGCTGAGATGTCCACTTCAACTTGTCGCATTCTCACTGAGATGTTCCTTTCAACTTGGCGCATGCTTTCTGTGTTCCAATATATGCTTGGCTTTCCATTATGATGGATGCTGGTATCCAGCCATGTCAAATGCCTGGTTTCCCACTATGTTAGATGCCTGATTTCCCGCTACGTGGGATATCTGGTCTCCCACTATCCTGGATGCCTGGTTTTGCGCTATGTTAGATGCCGGGACTCCTGCTAATTCAAATATTTGGTCTCCTGCTATATCAGTTGCCTGGTCTCCTGACTTGTCAGATGCCTGGTATCCTGCTATGCTGGATACCTGGTCTTCCACTATGTTAGATTTTATGTCTCCGGCTATGTCGAATACCTGGTCTCCTGCCTTGCCGGATGGCCGATCTCACACTATGATACACCACGCACCTTACAGTCTGACTGTACAATCTCTGTACAATCTTTTTTAGATCTGCCAAATCTTTGTAATATGAGGGCCTATCTAATCTTACCAATCAATTTATTTTCCAACAGACGGGCTCATGTTCTACATACGTATTGGTAGATCCAAAGGAGATTCTATGATCTGATTATAATGTGTGTGGTAAGCTAATGTCAGATACATGGTCTCCTGCAATGTTGGATGCCTCATCTCTCCATCTCTCACTGTGTAGGAGGCCTGGTCACCAGCTGTGTTGGATGCTTCATTTCCCGCTATGTTGGATGCTTGGTCTCCCACTGTGTAAGAGTGTGCATGTTTTTTGGGAAGACCAGGATAACTGTTAGCCTGCATTTAGATGTCCTAAATTCAGGCGTACAGTCCTTTGCCTGACTTTGCTCTGCTGATGGTGTCATCTGCAGTTCTAATGAAACCAAGGGTATGGATGACAATCAGCTTTGTGTCTATGAAGGCTTAAAAGAGAACTAAGGCCAAATGTTTTTTGGAGTTAGTTCTCTTTTGGGACACAAAATGAATTTACTAATGTCCTCCTGTGACCTAAAACTCAGCATATTCCAGTTTTTGGTAGATGCTAAGTGGTAAAACCATCTGACAACCTCTAATATCCCTCATGAGCTCTGCAAGGATCTGCACACCTGTTGCATCAATTATGAGGGATTCCAATCCCTTGTTGGACTGATGCACTATGGAACATGCAACAGTGGGTGCAATAAAGATGTTTACCCTTCACATATAGAAAGATTACTTTACAGTAAGAGTTGTGAAAATGTGAAATAGACTTCCACAGAAATTAGTTCTAGCCAACTCTGTAAATTGTTCAAAAAGGATATACACTGAGTGGCCAGATTATTATGACCACCTGATGCGTGTAGGCAAATTAGCTAGAATTAGCTATACTTTTGCGCTGAAGTTGCTAGAGGGCCAGACCATTATAAATAGGGAAGAAGGTTGTTTAACACGACAGTAGAAGTGATTTTTTTCTGAAGATATGGGTAAACAACACAATTTAACAGCCTTTGAACGTGGGATGATTGTTGGCGCGAGCCATGGAGTGAGTATCAGCAAAACAGCAGAATTCGTTAAATGTTCAAGAGGGGCTCATTATTAAAGTGTTTAAAGACTGGACTGTCAGCCGAAAATCTGGGTCTGAATGTGTGAATTGTGGCCATCAGCGACTAGTCAATGTGAGGGCAGAACGGGGAGTGGCAAGGCTGGTACAGGACAACAGAAGGGCAACAGTGCAGTGTCAGATTCCTCGCATCACCTTTCTACATCTCGTGGAGTCACGAGGCGGCCCAACAAAGTCATCTTGTGGAGTCATCTCGTGGCCCAATGAAGTACTGATGGAGTGGTCATAATAATCTGGCCACTCAGTGTATGTGTTTCTTAATGCCCAGAATATAACTATCTATTGATATTTATAAGTAATAACACCACAGATCAATGGTAGTCAACATACTAGATAAAGGGGGTCTAAACTGTGGCCCTGGGGCTGAATATAATATTTAATATATGCAATGCAAAGGGGCTGCTGACATACTTCAAGAAATGGTACATTCTATAAGTGTGGTGGAGACTGGAGATATGCTGCAGGAGACTGCTGGAGATCACTGCTATTATAGGCTGTTTACAAATGTGTGCTCCCACCACTGGTTGCTAAGGCCCAAGAGCTGCAGCGTAAGTATCTAAGGGCCACATGGGGCCCTTGATCTGCAAGTTATGCACCAAACATGTAGATTGTTCATTCAATGAGTATCCAATTGCCTTTGGAGAACAGAAATACATTTTTACCGGTTGTAGCAAATTGGACCTATATTTGTAATGTGTTTTTGCCTTCATCTTGATCAGCTGTGGGTGTAGGGCTCTGCAGATGCGGGCTTTTGATTGATTTATTTTTGTCTATTATTTGAAGCTGATGGACACGTTTCTCATTTTCAACCTAACTATGCAACTATGAAATAATGTGACATGAAATGAGCAAAAGAACACCCAAAACTCCCAGTTAGAAAATAAAATTTTGAATGATAAACCAGGATCTCACTGTTGAAGTGTGCAAGACACAAGGCTGACCAAGGCCACCAGGTTTGGCCCATCATTTACAAATCACTTTTGTATCCATGGATCCTTTAGCTTTACTGTAGAGACACAGTAGACCAAGTCAATAGGTAGGCACCAACTAGACATATATTGTATATTTCTGGTAGAAATATTACAACATGATTGGACAATTATGATATGGGAGAACCTTTCACTATTTATGGTCCACATAGAAATAGTGCTCCATTATACAGCTAATTGTGTGATAATTAGTCCATTGATAGTATAAGAACAATTGTTTTGGGTACCCCAAACTTTAAATTGCCTGGATTGGTTGCTCCCTTTCTAAAACAAAAACAATGAAAATCAGCCTATACTAAGACTTTAATATAGTGTGCTTCTTTCGCGCTATTTCATGCTATTTATCAATTATATCACAGATATCTGAGTGAAATTAGATTGATGTTTCTACTTATTCTTGCAGAGCCACCTACAATATAGATCTAAAACCTCGAAGTCCCTCCATTTTCATGATTGGTTACTATTTTCTTTATGATTTTACAGAGTTCCTCATTGACACAGACAAGTTTATCATTGCAGCCTGACAGCAACATAGATAAATGCACTTGATCCCTAGAGAAATTAACAGTGCTGGAACTAAACTACTAGGGTTGTATATGTTAGTTGCCTCAAACACTGCTGCTTGGGCCAGTCAATGCTGTCTCAGGTCCCTGCTGGTTGACTAGAGAATTAGGTATTTGCAAACCTTCCTCTTTTCATGAAGATGATATGTTATGCTTTCATAATCCTGACCAAGGTTCTTAAGTTCATATATGTATTAAGGCAGTCTCAAGTACAATGCCTATAACAAAATTCATACGCTTTTTTCTTTGAGTTCAGTTTATGTTTTTGCTTCACTTACCTAGCAAAGAGGTGTTACATGTAATGCCACTTAGGTCACTCATTAATCCTTAGATTCTGATGGCTAATGTGTTTTGTGATACTGTAGTAGTGTGTGAAGTGATTAAAGAAGACCATGGACTTATGCAAGATGAGTGGTGGAATGTCAGCCACCAACACATTATTATAAGAAACAAATATGAGCAGGCAATGCATTGGCTGATTTGCTGGATGACATGTTGCAATTATAATATTATAATATAAATTATAATATAGAGGAAAAGAACCTACTGAAAACTATACTGTTGATTTTGGCTGCTGAAGAGCATTCTGTTTACTAGGCAGTTAGTATAGACAGGTCTCTTTACATGGTGGTGGTGAAGGGAGGTCATTTAAATTGTTGATGATGAAGAGAGCTTCATTTATATGGCTTTTTGGTAGAGGAAAGTAGGCTATTTACATGGCTGATGGTGAAGAAAGGGGGGGACGGGGATACAAATGAGTATCTGAGTCTTCTAGTATCCTGCCAATGTTTGCAACATTTTGGTACATGGGAGCAGTGATATTGATCCTCTTTTCCTTAAAAATAGATTATTTGCAGTTATATTGAGTGGTAACTAGAGACCACATGACCTAGGCTGGGAGCTGGGGACCAGGACCAGACTTTTTTGTTTAAATGGCTAGAAAGAGGTAGTTTTTACCTAAAATAAAAGCTTAAAAATGCTGCCATGAGCTCTATTGTTTTATGTGAAGTATATATTTTAATGATGACACTTTCAAGAGGTTCAGATGGCAAGTGATAACTGTTTTAATTTCTTTGAAAGAGGCAGGGGCAGTTTAGTGGTTTATAGCGCCTTCTATTCATTATCTTGCACAGCAGAGTAAGGACTGAATTTGAGTCCCTATCCTAAATCAGCAGTGCTCAGGTGGGTTAATTGTTAAAAGATTGCTGCCATTTATTACTATTCATTTCTTTCTATAGCAATTCCTCCCCAACAACTACTCTGTCAGCATGGCATATTTCAGATATTTCTTTCAGTAAAATAATAATCTGAAAGTTTGCTTATTGTTGCATTGGGTAAGGAGTCCAACCTTCACTACTTTGAAGTGTAGAACATTTTGGGCAGTTTCAAGAGGAGCTGGGGAACAAGGTCTGGGAGGAAATACACCTGTTGATAGTTTATGCCTTTAGCAATTTGCCAGTCAGTTTAGTCATTTTACTGAGCTCACATTGCATTCTTAACAGTGTAATACAACTGCTGGACAGCTCCTCAGAACAGAAACCAAACAGAAACCTTGTAAGGTCACTGTGGAAATATCTAAGTAGAAGTGAGTGAAGACTTTTATTGGTATAGAGGACACTCTGGGTAGAGAGCTGCCGAAGTCAAACCAATTCACTATGATATTCCTTTGCCATCAGAAAAACAAATGGACAGAAGTCAGCCTAATCAGAAAATGGTTAGGGGTAGGTGAAGTTCTTGAAGAGATCCATATTGACATTAGCTCAAGCCTTGATATATGTTCCTGTAAAACATTCCAGGATCATAATTCAAATTTTAAAAAAAATCTCATACCTCTTACCAGAATTCATTGATTAAATGGAAATAATTTTAAAGTACCTTCACCTGATTAATTAATCTGTTCATTGATTTGTTCATACAAATGCTCATTCATTCTTTTGTTCATTTCTATAGTGGGCACATTTTCTATAGTCAGCTGACTTCATGCTTCTTTTGTTCTTGGTTCTTTTCCTTGTGGCTTCTACCAAAATCTTTAAAAGCCAGCTCAATTCACCTGTACAGCACATTGTGGCAGATCAAGTGTTACAAATCAGAACAGTTTTCAAAATAATGCAGACAGAAATAAATATTGTATAGCCTTCAGATGTGTCTCTCAGGCATTGCTTTTGTCAGTGGCACAGTCAGAGAATGCATGGAGTATTTCATAACCAGAATGACTAAGAGTCTTGGTATACATTGGTAAGATGTTATAATTTTTATTGTTAATAGATTTCTATGTATTCAAGGATACAGTACACTATGTAATTTAGGAATGCTGCAACTTAAAGGAGAACTATGAGGTGAGTGCTTTTCACTCACCTCATAGTTCTAGCCAACCTGTGACAATGAGACTGTCACAGGTCGGCTCAGTAGATCGGGAGGTGAGCGAACATATACCGGCGTTCGCTCACCTCTCAATCCTGTCACAGCCCTCTGCCGTGACAGGGGGAGGGGCTGGATTCCCCTCTCCCCGCTCCGATCTGCCAGCGCTGACTGGCGGAACGGACGGGGGAGGGGGCGGGTACAGCTGGCTCTGCCTCTAGATAGGCAGAGCCAGCTGTCACTCACGTAGCTGGGCGGATCTCGACATCGATGTCGGGATCCGCTCCGGCTGCGGCGTCTCAGTATACCGCGAGCTGTAGCCAGCGGTATACTGAGCTCAGGGTAACGGGAGGATGCTAGTTTGTGTCCTCCCGTTACCCTAAGGAGAACTATGGGGAAAAGCCCTGACCCCATAGTTCTCCTTTAAAAGCATCTACAATGACAACTATTAATGTATACAGTTTGATTTACAATTATTACCTAGTGATTAGAGTCCATCTATGGAATCCCTGGCACATAATAGGTAAAAATCAGCACTTGTAAGGTGGAACGTCTATTCAATACTTTATTTTCAAAAAGGCATAAAAGCAGCCAACAAACAAATGCTAATGGGTTTCAGCCCGCAAACTGAGCCTTAGCTTTGGCTATGACTAAGGCCCAGTTTGGGGGCTGAAATGCGTTAGCATCCGTTGGCTGCTTTTATGCCTTTTTGCAAATAAAGTATTGCATGAACGGACACCCTTACTAGAGCTGGTTTTTACCTATTGTTAAGTGAAGGCTCTGGCGGAAGCTTTACTGGGCACAGAGGTTCCAGTGGCAGGATTGGAGACAAAAGGGTAGAGCTGAGCCATGTTTCTCAACTGTCCATGGCACATACAATCTGGTCACAACTGTACTATAATCTTACTATGCATTGGGTAGATCAGACTTAGCACTATACACATTTGATACCATTTCATACCTAGTAGTCTAAGACATTTTGCTGATTGTCTCTGCTAACTTTGGAAACTGAAACAGCATTTACCCTGGATAATAACCTCTTCCCAAAAAAGTAGATTTGCTTGTTTTTGGAAAATAAGTATCCTGTAAGGGTTTGATCCTATATAAACTAGTAATGAAAAAAATCTCTGTCATTGTTATCTTGACTTAAAATTCACATTACATTGTTCATTCAAAATATGTCCACAATCAAAATATGTTCACATTTATGTGGCAGTGCACTCCTATGTCAAAATTGATGTCTGGAGAGTGCACTATAACAATCAACTAAACAATATACATCATTTAAAATGGGTAGCTTATGGTTTGTGCACATTATTGTTTAAAAAGACACCCTAAGTGACACAATCACCATGCCCTATAATTGCTCCAGTCTATGCAGGATGAGATATTGGCTGTTGTGCAATGCACTCACCATTATTTATTAGAGGGTCAATGTTTATCAGAGTTCAAATAAAGTAGCATTCCATTATGAGCCCTTACATTTCAAAATGATTATCTAAAAGGAGCCCTCTTGAATTTTCCAACATTGTTATACTGTTGCTGGTCCTTGTGGATACATCACACTTTCCCTGTGAATATAGCCGCTTCTTCTTTTTAGTATATAATTGATATGTATTTCTGAAATATAAGAAATGAAGTCCCATGACACCTGTGAAAATTAGTAGACAGTTGTAGCAACAAAGGATGCAATATATGACAGCACAGTGTTTTAATACATAGGTAGTCATACATTTACATGGGTAGTACAAGATAGGTAACTAAGAAAACACTGACCATGTCTTAATTCAATTCATGCTCATTTTCTGGAGGTTAGCACCAACAGAGGTGCTTATCACTTTGAACATTGCCATGGGAATCACAAAATAAGAGCCTGTGGGGTTGATTTACTAACCTTATAAACACACCATGAACATGTATACACCTCTGTAGTGTGTTCCCTCCCAGCATGATCTATGGGTGGAATCTAAACACCTTTGTAGTGAGTACACAACCAGCAGGTGTGTTGTGCAAAGCCCTGAATGAATTTGCAAGGTGATATTGTGTAAATTAGCTCTACATTGTGTTGCTTGCGTTGATGAATGCAGGAATGTAAATGCATGAGCTAACCATTTTTGTCTAAACTGTGAAGCAGCATTATATATGCATCATGTGCATGATTTTTCCATATATGGCATTAGTGGAAATATGCTTTTAGAGACTTTTTGGTTGATAAATACGTTTTGCTGTGTAAAAATCACACGCACCTAGTGCGTGCGTGTGTTTAGGTTAGTAAATCACCCCCTGTATCTCCAACACAGGGTAGAACATTTTTTTCACTTTAGACTCCAGTATCAAAACCAATGTGCCTACAGAACTGAAAAGTACATGCTTCAGTCCTCATACTAATAAAATAAAGAGTTTATAAAGCCAAATGTTTTTTTTAATTATTATTTTGGATGGATTAGGGAATGGTTAAAACCACTGTCAGGTTTTTTTGTCTCATTGGGGAGTCTTCCCTTCACTTCTTGTCCTGTGGACACAAAAGGAAGTTATATTAAATATCTGTTAAGTGAGAGAAATTCCCTCTTAGACAATTGTCACTGCCAGAAATGCCCTCATTATGAGTTTTTTTTTTACCCATTGCTGTTATGCTGACAACTCAAAATTTTGGATGTTTCCTTCCTGTATGTTCCAGTGACAACGGTCACCAGGGCAAATAGAGAATGTGAGTCTCCCCAGCTCCCCACACAGATGGCAATAAAAACCTGACAGAGGTACGAATCCTTCACCACTTTGTCTAAAACAACAAAAAAATGGGCCAATGAATATTTGATAGGGGCCAATAAATTAATTTATTATTTGTTGTATGAACCCCCCCTCAAAAAAAAATACAATACAGCACACATCCCCAGAACACAAATCTCCTTTTAAATAGATATGATATGATTTACCCAATTAATATGCTAATTTATTTCACAGTGGGGTCCTGATGATTCCCCCAAGGATAGACCTAGATCTTGGACACTATTCAACTATTTCTATGTTCAAAAGAAATAGTTGGGGAAAAAAATGAAACCACTTCTATATCGAATTACTTTAAAACATGCTGCTGACGCAAAATGAATGGTCCTCTATTGGTTAAGGTAAAATAAACAATACAATAAAAAGTGCAAAACATTTATTTTTTCAAAATAAACAGCAGATTAAATCAACAAAATTCATAAAATGTATCTTGTATCTCAGCAAGAATGAGAGAACACGCAATTCAAAGAAATAGAGGGCATGTATTCAGCCAAATAAATTAGAAAGTGCTAGAGTGAAATACATTAACTAAGATGGGAATTCAAACCATGAATCTTCATATCTACTGCCAAAAATATTTGTATTATCTGCTACCAATATTATTGACCAATGGGAATTTTGTCATTGGTTAGAAGGTACTCAAACTGCAGGAGAAGTGGAACATCTATCTTAAATTGGACCTTTACCCCCTTTTACTAAAAAATCACATCAGCTTGCAGCTCTGCATACAATCATCTTATATTCATTAGTTAAACAAGCTTGTTTTTCATTTACTTACAAATAGAGTTCATCTACTTCCTGGTCCACAACTGATGTAAGTGCCCAAGCGTTGCATCCTGGGAAGGTTACATCAGCAGAGCATTGCTAATAAATCTCATCTGTAATGTCATGAGATCTCAGGGAAAGGCATTTTCCTCCCCTGAGATGATGTGCACATGTCTAGTCACATGTACCAGAGTTCAAGGAAGTAAATGGAGAGCTACTAATCTGCGCTTACTTAAGATAGCCACTGTCAGAAGACTGGGAAAGAAAAGAGAAATAAGGTATACAAAAAATTCAAATCTGTCAATTTTCTATCAGCATGGGTTTGTAGATTGTCATTACTAAACATTTCTATGGTTGTGTCTGTTGTTATTTTAAAGATATGGGTAAAGGTCTGCTTTAAGGAGAAACTGATCCACTGAATCATGAAGAAACGTAACCACTTCAGCAGGGGTCGACTGGGACTCTGGGGTCCAAAGGGGGAGTTAGGTCTGGGGGCCCACCTCACTAACCCATCAAATGTTTCAATCAATATGATACAACTACAGTATTCATCCAACAACATTGCCTTTATTTCTGTTGCCATGAATCAACACATACAAATCATACTTAGCATCGTATTTATAACACAACTGTGCATACTGTATATAATTAAATAAATGATCCCATCTGATTTAACATTTTTGTGCTAAGTGAACAATATAAAGATGTATATAACAGAAAAGAAATACATGACTGGATGCAATTATTGTATTACCCAGTCCTCGAGATATTAACATTAGTTATGTAGTATTTACAATACACTCATAGAAATACAAATGATCATGTCTGGGTTCTGCATAGTTGGGCTCAACATCCAAGAACAACATCCAAGATGTACTGTACATAACAGTGACAAAAACAGATGACAGTAAATTACATACATAGTAATTGGTCAAGCAAGTATCCCTAAGTGTATTGAGAATAACCAATAAAACAGTCAAGAAAGTTTAATTGAAGCTGGTAATACACGTAAAGATTTCACCCAATCAGAAAATAGCGTGGATGGCAGAATTTCCCCTTTCGGTTATTGTATTCTGACAGTCGGCACCTGCAACTGTCAGAATACATGAACAGTGAGTGCAACTGATTCGCTGCAGTTCTTCTTCGGCCAACTCCTTTCCACTTGTTACCTACAATTTTTCAATTGGCAAGGCAACCCACGGCTTGAATTTTAGCTGATTCACAAGAATCAGCTGAAACTCAAGCTGTGTATGGACAGCTTAATTATGAGGATGATGACCAGTGGTCAGCTGAAGAGCTGAAATCATTGCACACCCGGTCCTTGGTGTCAACAGTCAAATAGAGTTTAGCAATGTTTAGAGAGTTATTGTCGTCTTTAACTGTGCCCACAATGTTTCAGCTAAAATGTCAAACTTTAACCCCCTCGTAATATCTTTAAAATGTAGGTATTACTGGCTTTCTCACCCTTAATTTTGCTGTTTGTTGACATCTTACAGGAAGGGCAGTGGGATTGGAATGATTTTCTGGTTTTTGTATTCATCGTTAAAGAAGAATTTTCTGTAGCACAGAAAAAGAATAAGCAAATTCATCAAGGTTGTCAACATAAAATAAAGTTCTGCTGATATGCCTCTCTGTCAATAAGTGATTTCAGAAGGTTCAGACTATTCTAAGACTTTTTTTTTTTACAATACTTAACGGTGAAAAATCATTCTCAACTAAATCATCTTATGTTTGGCGTTTGGGACCTTACGCCCATGCAAGTGTAAACGCCGGTTCTTGCATTTACACCGTTATACCTGTGTATCGTGGCGGAAATTTATGGCCATGTTGTAAACAAAATATTTATGGGCCAAGACCAAAATCTCATGTTACCTCACCGCAACGTTTTATTTCTGTTATGCGTCTTTTTTAAGTGTCCTTGTGAGATATTAGTCTAATTTTGAATGAAATTCAGATAATCCGAAATTCCATTACAAGAACATTCGGATTTGTTTGCCTTTGGTAATGGTCAATGTTGGTCCTTACTTCTGATGATCCCATTCTCCCCCCTGCACTTCAGGTCAGTCCTTCCCTGTGTTTGAGAACTACAGACCTTAGGGAGCTAGGGCAACTTTTTTTGGTTTTGCAGAAAGTTTTTTTCCCTTTAGTCTGTGCCAACATATACATTTTTCAGAATTTTATATGGCAGAAGGTATTATTGCATATATTTTTAGATTTTTAAGTTAGGAAGACATTGGAATAAATAAGGGTTAAGAAAGTATTATACTATAATTTTTCCCACATGATTAACGCAAACCAGATTTTACACCACAAATAACAATAATAAAATCATAACACAGAGTAGTAATATTCCAAAGTCATAGATAACCTTTTAGTTTAAGAAGACCTCCCCCCCTTTCTACATTACCCCTGAGAACAGGTGGAAAGAATAGGATTGCATAAAGCATTAGTGTATTATAGTACTAAGATAGAATGAGTCAGGTTGGGTTGGTTTGGTTTAACAGCTTTGTTTGTGCAGGTTTGTGATTACACAAACTTATACTGAACTTCTCTTCCAGTAATAAATTACCTGCTTTCTTTATCTCTACATTTCATTTTAAAGCTAGCCAATTTCATTCTATCGCTAGCTATGGAGAAAAAGAATTTGCCATGCTTTTTTTCTCAATCATGGGATAATGTCACTGTGGATGAATCAAAAATGAGATCATCAGAGGATCTCAAAACACTCCTGATGGGCAGGCTGTCATTTAACTCTTCTGTAAATAAGACACTGAGCAGTAGAATGGCATGTACTCCAAGATTATGATCTTATATCTTGATATATGGCCACCGTGAGGTATCAGACCGTTGGGCAATAAGTGAACGAGACCTCTCAATCTTAAAGCAACCCTTACTTTTTTTTTATAAATTAATGGCTAAATGGTTTATTGTAGTAAACATAACCCTGATTGGATGCTGGTCAGATGGATGGTCATCGTGGTATATTAGAGGAATAAAAGTGTTTCCATTAGAAATGTAACCAGTTGAATGAAGTAGCATTATCAGGTATTATTGCATTAGTGGATAGTCCGGGAGTAAAATAAGTATTCAACAATATTCTTCCTTTACTCTTAAGATGTACAGTATATAGAAAATCCTGTGACTAATCATACTGGGGCAAAATTTTAAATATTGTCAGGCACTTAAGACCCATTCCATAGATGTTTTTGCAGATGGTTTCTATAGAAAATGTAATGTGAATCTGTGGCTAGGATATGGGCAATAATAATTTTTATAATATTTTCTTAAGAAACAATAAAGGAGCTTTCCACAAGCTTTCACTGACCTCTGTAGCTGCAGGTACTGTGGAGTAATTAATCATCAAAATTCTGTAATCACAGCTCCTCTCAGCTTTTGTTCTCTTGCAGCATGGACTTTGAAGCCTGCCATCCTTTTAATGAAACCTGTTAAGAAATAGACTACAACCCAACTTCAGAGACTTTGTTGTGATCTTTGAAGATGAATGACTATAGAGTGCTTGTATCTTATTTCTTGCTCGTTAACCACTTCAAGACCAGGTGTTTAGACCCCCTTCCTGGCCAGGCCATTTTTCAGTATTCAGCGCTGCGGTACTTTGACTGACGTTTATTCCGTCATGAGGTATCGTGTTGCATCTCATGTTTCTTCTTTATTAACAAAATACATAAAAGTCAGTAAAAAACTTTTCAATCCAGTGAATCTAGATTGATTTGGGCACTGATCCCCTGAGGTGCTGTGATGCTAAATATTTGCAGAAAACCTGAATTTGCAGCATGAATGTGCAGAATATGTTGCAATGAGTTATATCATCTTCCCACTTTTTATGTATATTTTTCTTAAAGTGAGGCAAGCTTTTTGTCAATGATCTATTTTTTCCCGGTTTAATGCTATTACACTTACCAGCAGAGTCGTCACTGAAAGCAAATTACATTGCAGCCCCCCTTTCAGAATGGTTGCCAGTCATGAAACCAAACTTGCAGGTCACATGGCTCAGGTCTGCAGTGCTATGGGACCTCCTATTTTTAGCAAAACAAAAGTAAAGTTTTTTCCAGATATTTCTACCATTAATCAGCCAGCCTCAGCTGTTAAATCAAAGTTTATGTCTGATTTAAAACACTTGCGATTACAGTCGTCACTCTGCCTTACTCCATGATATTGTTGATTATGTGCTTAGAAGAAGCACTGAGATCTTGAGGAATGCTGTATTAAGTTTTACTTGTTTATAACAACATTATATCAGAATAAAGCATTGTACCTCATACATATAGAACTTTCTGTATATATCATAGATAAGTATGCACAAGCATAGATTTAACATTGCACCACAGCACCATCTACAGCTCAACAATCATAATATATGCTGTATTTCCAACACCCCTTCTCAACAGCATATGCGTTACTATATGACGTTTAGCTTCACTTGAAGGAAACTGTGATGATCCTTTGTTAATGGCTTGGTGAGTGCATCCGCAGCCATTTCTTCTGATGAGCAATATTGCATATCCATAATAGCTTGCTCTTGAGTGTCCCTTAGCAGATGACCGAATGTCCGAATTTCCGAAAATTCGTCCGAATTTCGATTCGGAACGAAACAAATCACACATGTCTATTTTGAAGTACTATACCCATTTACATGCAGCGATTCTTACTTGGGTTGTAGATTGGATATATGCAGGTCAGACCAAGCAGTGGGTGGCTGTGGAGAATGTGTTGAGTAGATCGGAAATTAATTCAGCGATCTAGATTCCTAGACAGCTTTGGGGCCTGTCCTCGGATACTTCGCCTATGATAAGGTCAACTTTGGTGGTTTGGGATGGTATTTTGTTGAATGCTGGATGTCTGTACAACTCTCCTCTGCTACCCTTGACTGTTCATGCATATTTTATGCCAGGTAAATGGGACAGGAAGTTTAACGATTGGCACGTGGATAAGCCTATCCGCATCCATCACGTGCTTAGGGGCACGGTGTTGGCACCTCTGGAGACCCTTTTAGATCCTAATAGTTTGACATTTATGGTTTATTGGCGATATTCACAGTTACAGCATTTTCTTGCATCGCTCCCTAGACCATTACGATCCTTAAGGGATATAGGGATCTGGGTCCTATTCAAGTAGTAGGCCTGCCAAATGCATCTCCCGATTTTATAAAATTTTGTTGGAATTTGGGAACTTGACTAGATGGGAGAGGGACTTGGGCAGCCAGCTGACTGTTGAACAAAAAATTAAGGTATTGGCTTTAACACATACATCCTCGATGACATGTACCATGGAAAAGATGAATTATAAATTACTTACCTGTTGGTACCTCTGTCCGTCTAGAATTCATGAGATGTATGGTGATTTTCCCCCCTTGTGCTGGAGGGGATGTGGACAAAGGGGAACTATGGTGCATATATGGTGGACTTGCCCCATTATCCAGGAATATTTGGGTCAGGTGAGGACTTATGTTGAAAAGAATTATGGGTTCTCATATTGAAGATGATCCAGGGGGTATGTTATTTAATTGCACTATAGATTATGCAGCAAAATATAGATGTTCATTGACCCCTCATCTACTTAATGCTGCGAAAGCTCTGATACCACAGTATTGGAAGCAGGTTTCTATACCCCTGTTACATCAGTGGTTTGAAAAAATTAACAACATCTGTAATATGGAAGAGATGGTTCTAACATCTAGAGGACAATATAATGAAAAATTGTATACTTACCTTTCCGTAATTTTCCTTTCCTGGTGCATCGAAGGCAGCACACTATCTTTTTTTCCTCCCTGCCATGGCTTGGACTCATTTTACTAGAATGAGGAAGGCCTGGAGGAGCCAGAATTTATCACGTGTCCTGTGGGTTAAGAGATGCGGACCTTAACCCATAGTGTGCTGCCTTCAATGCGCCAGGAAAAAAGATTTTATAAAACATGGTTTGAATTTAAGAAAAATGCAGATTATGGTTTAGTGATGTCATTGGCACATTAATAATGGTCTTAATATGATGAGGTATATAAATTAAGAGGTGTTGTTGTTTGTGTTTGTCCTTGTGTATGTATGGAGTATTTAGGTATGTATATATATATCTATATGTATGTGCATGTATATACAGTATGTATGTGGGGACAGTTAAGCTAAACTAGATGGAATTTAAAGGAGAACTATGAGGTGAGTGCTTTTCACTCACCTCATAGTACTAGCCGACCTGTGACAATGAGACTGTCACAGGTCGGCTCAGTAGATCGGGAGGTGAGCGAACACATATCGGCGTTCGCTCACCTCTCGATCCTGTCAGGGCTCTCTGCCGTGACAGGGGAGGGGCTGGATTCCCCCCTCCCCGCTCCGATCCGCTGGCTGGCGGAACGAACAGGGAAGGGGGCGGGTACAGCTGGCTCTAGATAGGCAGAGCCAACTGTCAGTCACGCAGCTGGGCGGATCCCGGATAATAAAGAAAGTTACAAAAAAAAGTACTATACCCTGTTTCTTCAGATATGATTCCACTGCCTTACTGATATATTCCCCTCCACTGTCAGTGCGTATAATTCCTGGTTTACAACTGGAATTTATTGCTGGACATGGCTACAAACTATAGAAGTTTTGCTGATGTTTCATTCCTGTGCTTCATTACATAAGTTGTTGTGTACCTGGAATAATCATTTATGAAAGTCAGTATTTATCTGTTCCTGCCTGATGTGGGAGTTTTCATTGGTCTGCACACATCACTGTGTATGAGCTTTAAGGGGTGGGTGGTCTTTCTTTGAGTGGCTTGTGGAAGTGGGGTAAATGTGGCCTTTGCTTCCATACAGCATTTGCATGTCATAAGCATTCGGCAGGGCAGTACGGTTATATCTTCAGATAAGCCTCTCTTTATAATGGCTTCTGGGTTTTGGTGCCCTAGTCGTCTGTGTCGTAGATGGATACATTTATTGTGTGGAGTGTGAGTGGCTGTCTTGATTTGTTTGTCTGTGGTGATGAGTCTGTAGAGCTGTTCATCTAGTTTTCCTTTTGGGAGGATTTGCTTGTTGTTTTGGATTGTACATTCATCACCTCGAAATTGAACGGAGAAACCGTTATTAGCAAGGGTTTTCACCGATAGAAGGCTTCCTTCTAGGTCTGGAACATACAGTACATTTTTCACGAGGATACTCTGCTTGTTCCCAGATGGTGTGATGCAGTTCAGGAATCCTTGACCGTTACCTTCCACAGTAATACTTTTCCTGTTTGCTAGGAAAACTTTGTCCTTTGCACTGAAATCAATAGAGCGTTAATAAGAGCACTTTATGACTCTGGAAGACTGCATAGCAGTAATGCTATCACGTGGTTATCTTTATTTTCCTCTCCAATTGCACATAGCTGTTCTATGATTCCAGCATGGCATTCACATGTTCACGCGTTTCCTGACCTTTTTTTCTAGCCTCATCTTATAAAGCTTGTGTAGCAGATATAGTTTACTGTTTAGGTTTGAACGCTCATGCAGTTTCTGTAATGCAGTCCACATACCTTTAGCTGTATATTCTTTTCTTATGTGGATGAGCTGGTCGTCTTACACTAGCAGACTTATAATTGCTTTTGCTTGGTTGTTCTTCTTGTCCCATTCCTCTGTTGGTCCATTACTGGGTCTGCCTGTACTCAGTTCTTGCTACAAGTCGTCTTTGCTTAGCAGCATTTCAAGCTTGAACTTCCAACAACAGCAACTTGGTAGTTGCTGTTGTTAAGCTTTGTGATTGCAAACTTCATATCTGAACTATTTGCCATTTTTCAGTAGCTTGAATGCAGCTCTGGTTGACCTGCAGTATTCTGTTTAGTGTCTGGGCCCATAACCTGTTGATTATGTGTTTAGATGAAGCACTGAGATCTTGAAGAATTAAGTTTTACTTGCTTATAAGAGCATTATATCAGAATACAGCATTGTACATAATACATATAGAACTTCCTGTATATATCATACATAAGTATGCACAAGCATAGAGACTAACATTGCACCACAGCACTATCTACAGCTCCACAATCATAATATATGCTGTTGTATTTCCAACAGATGTTACCAAGGATGGGTGCTATAATACAAATTCTCCCACATGCCTGGTGAAAAACCTGCACACCAGGCAACAACGTATGTCACCCACTCCTTGGCTTGGTTTCATTGCATTGTAGGCTGAGAAACTTAGACAAACTGTGCATGATTTCAGTAGGTGCCAGTTCTAACCCATTACCCATTATACACTGAGTGGCCAGATCATTATGACCATCCCATCAGTACTTCGCTGAGCCACGAGATGACTCCACGAGATGACTTTGTTGGGCCACCTCGTGACTCCACGAGATGTTGAAAGGTGATGCAAGGAATCTGACACTGCACTGTTGCCCTTCTGTTGTCTTGTACCAGTCTTGCCACTCTCCGTTCTGCCCTCACATTGACTAGTCGCTGACGGCCACAATTCGCACGTTCAGACCCAGATTTTTGGCTGACAGTCCAGTCTTTAAACACTTTAACAACAGCTGCTCTTTAACAACAGCTGATACTCGCTCCATGGCTCAGAGCGCCAACAATCATCCCACGTTTAAAGGCTGTTAAATCGCGTTGTTTACCTATATCTTCAGAATAAAATCACTTCTACAGTCGTGGTAAACAACCTGCTTCCCTATTTATTAGGGATGCACCGATATATCGGCCGCCGAAACATATCGGCAATGGCACTTTTGGCATAATGCCGAAAGAGCCATGTTTCGGCCAATACATTGGCACATACCAGGTTTCTTTCCTCCCCGTTGGGCACTGCTCTGTGCTCCAGCGGGGAGAAAAGAAAGTGACAGCCGGCCGAGCATTATTTAATATATATCCGACACAAGCATATGTCATATATCTGTTGCTGCACATTGGTTAGTCAGGTCACAGTAGATGCCTATTCACCCCACAACGCAGTGCACTTAAGCACTCATGTTTTTGTGATCTGAAGTATGTTGTGTTAGGTAGACCATTGCCTAACACACAAAAATAGGTTCTATATATAACATAGCAAACTACAATGCACAGTGCATTACATCTGTGCAATGTGTTGCACTATAGTGCAGGTTTGCTGCAGGGCACTGTATATGTGTGCTAGGGTGCAATAAATGAATGCCAATGAAACAAGGAAACACACAGAAAGCATATCACCCGTGGCACATGTCCAGCGATTCCAGAAACACTGGTTCAAATGTAAATCTCCACCTTGTTGTAAAAAAGTAACAGCACTTCACCATAAGAGAACAAAATGTGCATTTATTATTTTTTTGCATAGGAGCCAGAAAAGCATTTCAACTATGATGCAATGCTTTGGCTCCTGCAGATTTTCCCTCCTGTCCATGTCCGTGTAGGGTAGGATTAAAAAAGTGTAGTCCCCCTCTCCGACCACTGGATGCTGCTGTAGGTAGGAGTTAAGTGTTTGCAACTATAGGAGTCACCATAGTAGTTAAATGTCAGGTCTGCCCTCTAGGAGAAGCACTTTATGGTACAGTGCTGAGGGACATATATATAGATGGTTTTGGCGGGCAGCCACCATTAAAGAGGAGGAGAGTGAGTGTGTGATGATCCATGGGAAGACATAGGACCAAAAACACCATATAATATTTCTGTCATCTTCCCCTCAGGAGCAGGACTTTTGTAAAGGGACCACTTGTATGCCTATGTAAGAATGCAGGACTCTGGGCAACTCCTCCATGGTTCTGGGCTACACCTTGACGTCTCTCATCTCTAGTTCGTAACTGTGTGTTCTATAAAGGATTATGCCATCACCTGAATGTGGTTGACTGAAGCATGTAAGATATTGTACAGAGACAACGTTAAGTAGAGCATTGAAAAGGCTCTGTGTGAACTGATCCTTCTCCTAACCTCAAGATGAGGACTTCTCCTGAAAACGAGCTTGCAAAGGTTGGCTTGCTGCGGTAACACTTGAGGAGTGCATGTGTAAGACCACTGGTGTATGCTAATTAGGCTAGGCCAGGTGTCTCTTCGAGGTGGGCTCTGCTACTAAGGGGAGAGATGCAGTGATTCTGCCCAAGGCCTTAACTACCCTGAGAGCCCTGTGTTCATAGTATCCCTGGGGGTCTGAATAATAATAGAGGTGACCAGGCAGTAATGGGCTAATGGAACTTGTAAAGAAATGCCTGGCGCCGTACAGGTGGTACATATGCAGAGCATGCAGTCCGGCACGTGCTCACCATTACATTACATCCATACCGAGGTACAGACATTCAGTAACATGGAGAACGGAGAAAGAATGAACGGACCTCAAGTGTGGTGACGTCAATGCACTTAGCCTTTAATGTTTATTGTAACATACTTCTGAAGTATTGGGAGCATATGATAAGTTATCAAATAAAACTTGTTTTTTTTTGTTGGCAGAAAAGACCACATACAGAAGACTAAAATTGTAACATATAATAAATGAATGCATAAACTAATTAGATAAATAAAGGTGTTAATTATTATGTGCAAATACACTAATTGCTGTGCTGTTAATTATGGCTGAATCTAAAATTTAATACAATAACACACATTAGCCTATTCACTTTAACCCAAATATGTGATTACTTGCTATCACAATTAATGATCCTGACAAGAAAGATATTATTAGCATATTCTGCACCAGATTTTACTGTGAAAGAGAATTGTATAAGGATGTGCATTTTCCTCTTTTCACTTCATTTTACCATCTTGCAATATACTTACCTGTTAAATGTTTAAACTATGTTCTAAGATAACACCTCAATGGGATTTTATTGTTTTTATTACCATTATCAATATTATTATTATAAAGGTCCCCGTACCTTAAGGTGATATTTATACCTTATGAATGTACATTGATAACTTATAATAACTATTATTCCCTAAAATTGAATCCAGGGTATCTTTGAATGCAGATTATATTAATAATGCAATACTTGAATGGGTTTCTTTGCTCACAAAAGCTAATAAAAATAATAATAATTTAACTTCATTTAATTTTAAAAAAATCCCTAGAGATCAATGTCATGTCTACTGCTGGTTTACAAATGATCATTCAACAGGTGCTAAAGAAGGGATAAAGAAGATTTCCCTTTTCTCTTTTTTTACTTAAGATTTTAAAAGTTTGTCACTATGAATATTGAAACAATTGTAAAATACACAACAAATGACACATCAATTATACTTCTTTCTGAGTTAAAAGAGGAGAGAAAGCAACCACAATAGTTTTAGTTTTGGATCATGTTTTAACTGTCTGTAAGTTGCTACTCAGTTAAATCCTAATTGAAGTTGCATTAATAGATATTCTTTCAAACAAACACTTCAATATTGACCTCCACTTTTATAGTTTTACCTTTGCTTTCCTGTTATAACAGCTGCACAGTGTGTTTAATTATGACAGCTTAGTCAAATAAGCATCTGCAATTTAACAGACCTGCTCAGTCTTCCTCCGCAGTACAAATGTGTGTGAGTACAATTGTGCTGAGGAGTGTGACTGCTACTTTTTTTTGTAATAATTATTTATTAGAATTTTCACAAAAGAATGTGACAGACATAGACAAAACCATTGAATACAGAATGAACTGTAGGGCAGCCTATGAAGACTACCCACCCCAATAGCAGCTAATAAAAACAAGGGAGAGAAAAGAAAGGAAAAGTGAAAATGAGGAGAAGGAGAAAAAAGTAGGTGGGGGGGGGGG
>NW_017307225.1:632691-681640 GCF_000935625.1 Nanorana parkeri
GGGGGGGGGGGGGGAGTGCATCCATCCTGCGCATAAAATTAAAAATTACTGATAGTTTCCCATAAAATGGAGACCAGGAGCACACAGAGCAGCTCAACTGCAGGTAGAGGTTGCCCTTCCTTAGTCTTAGAAAAGCGATCCTGCTGATCAGTATAACAATGTGTAATTCCCTCTAGTTGAGAAATTTGGTCAATTTTATCAAACCACTCCACCAAGGAGTTAGTTACTTTACCATGTTTTGGAAAAGAGTTGTCTTAAACCTTTATCCTCTCTATGTCACTCTGCTAATCCTTCCTTTTTGGATATATGGAGATGCGGGCAACTGTCACACTTTCTTGTTGCCCTCCCTGGACCGCTACGATCTAAGTCAGATCTTAATCCTATCGAGCAGCTTTTTATCTACAGAATCTACTCCCACTAAGTGTATTTCCTCTATGTATGCAGTGCTATCTCATCTGGCTGCTCCTCTTGCCCCATCTTATTTATCAAGCTGGGAATGGGATTTGGGCTCTACGCTAAACGAGGATCAGAAAACCCAAATATTGAGCATATCTCATGCTTCTTTGAGATCCACTCGTCTTATAGAGATGCATTACAAGCTTTTGTGTCGCTGGTATTACATCCCTCAACAACTACATTTGATGGATAGATCTGTCTCTCCTTTGTGCTGGAGAGGATGTGGTAATATGTCTACCCATGCGCTCATTTGGTGGCAATGTCCAGTTATCACCATATTTGGACTGAGGTTGTAGTGGTAATATCCTCTGTTCAAGGATCACCATTATCCCTTGACTCCTGGAAGTTACTGTTTCATTGTACAGATGAGCCAATTGGTCAATATAAGCAGTCTATCACACCACACCTGTTAAATGCGGCCAAATCTGTCATTCCAGCTAACTTGGTTGGGCAATAAATGTTAGCCAATGTGCAGGGAGTATTGCCAAGAGTGTCCTTCAAAAACAAAAAACGGCCCGTGGCACAAAAGGAGTGTTCCTGTGAACACCAATGGCAACACCCTTGGCCCTTTTATTATCAGAGAGGCTATAGTACCAGGTGAAGTAATAGTGAGAATATAATTTTGTAGTTGTAGAATGAAACAGATGTGTTTCCTGAAGAAAAGCAACATTACAAGAGAGACGTTTAGGTTCTCTCAATATCTGGTGGCATTTGGCCAACGTGTTGAGGCCACGCACATTAAAGGAAACTAAACTTACAGTTGCCATGGTGAAGCAATACACCCCATCAGGTTCAATACGAGTTCCAGTGCATGATGGATCACACTAGGGACAGGTATAGGAAAAGGGAGAGGAAAAAGACAGAGGAAAAAAAAAAGATAGTAGAGCAGAAAACATGTAAAAAGAACAGCAATATCAAATTGTTGACAAATGATGGTAGAAATATCAACAATACATTTAGGCAAAAATGCAGTACACAGCATCCATTGCAGACATAATGCAGACATAAAAAGCATCAAAAATACAGAACATGATGAAACGTGAGTCAACCGTGGCAAGTAGCCTGAAAAAGCACAACGCAATAGGCGTTATCCAAGAGAAAACTGATGCCGATAGAAAAATTAAAATGATATAACTTCAAAAGTAAAAAATCAGAGGTATTCCTCACAAAGTAGTGGTACAACTAGAGACAGCAAAAACTTGGTGCAGATACATCACTCAATTAGATTGATCTCACCCATTTCCCAAAGGGGTGCCAGGAATCTCAGAGTGGCGCTTCTTTGAAGGGGAGCACCACCGGCGATCAGAGAGAGGGAGAGAAGCATGTATAGCATCTTTCCAGCCGAGCAAATCAGGAACTAGAATTTCCAAATCAGAGGAAAAGGATTCCAACTCCTGCGGGAAGCGTAGGATGATAGATCAACCTCTTTTCATAGCAATGAGACAAGGGAATCCCCAGCGGTAGGTGATGTCAGCAACATGAAGCAGATCGAGCAAAGGTCGAAGGGCATGGCGTCTCTCTATGGTCTCCCTTGCAAGATTCGGGAATGTTTTCAATTTCGCACCATCGAAATTCACTGAAGACATGCCCAGTAGCTTGCAAGCCACTTGGTCTTTATCCTCAAAATAGTGGAAGTGACAAATTACTTGGACATATTGCACAGGCAAAGGGCACGATGCGCCCTGTCAAAGAATATGGGTGATGTAACCGGATGGCCCAAAATGGAACTGAAATTACCCTGCAAAGAGCCCTGTAGATCCCGATCAGTTGTTGCTTCAGGTAAGCCGCGAATCCTCAGGTTTTCCTGGTTCTCCACTTCATACAGGAGGGCTTGGTGGCCAAGCGCCATGCAATGTTGTGAGTCCTGTAAATCCCAAAGCGCCCGTTCGTGCACATCCAGGCGAGATTTGGAATCCTCATTCCTCATTAAGTGATGGGAAAGATGCGTACGGACACTGGATATATCTTGTTTAAGCGAAGACTCTAACCTCTGATACATGTGAGCCAGGTCCAATTTGGTCAGGAGATCTCTCATAACATCAGAGACTCACAGTTCAGCAGGTGGAAGATGAAGCCACGAGGGGTCTGAGTCACAGGAAGACCCCGGGGAGTCAGGAGCCAGTAAGCAAAGTTGCAAAGAGCTATTCTCACCCAAATCAGGGAAAGAAGGCCGCGTGGTAGGCCGCAAGGCCTTATGTGAGGCTGAACCTGTGTCGGAGATCAGGTAACATTTCCGGGTTCCGGAAACCAAAGTTTTCGACCCCTCTGCTCATTGACTCTTCTTCCCCATAACTGAAACCCGTTGAGAGGCGAGTAAGGCAATAAAAGTGCAGATATTGGCAGTTTTTGTTGTGCTTTGCCAGGAGCTTCTCTCAAGTGCCACCGCACATCGCCATGCGTTGGCCACGCCCCCCGTGTGACTGGTTTTTATCAATACCAGCACAGAATATGGGAGTGGGAGCTCTGATGAAGTGTCCACCCCTGAAACATTTCAGCTAGCATACATGCCAGAGATTTCAACAACATGCTGCCAAGATTGTCAATGGAGGATCTCCCATTATAGACATTTGAGCAGGTCTTATTGTGTATGGTTTATTTTACAAGCTATGTTACCAAGATTGTTTGTGAGCACCAGATTGTCATTTAATATAGTTTTATTGAAGGTATACCACAATGTTGGTGCACTTTCCATTAGCATTTTACTGGAGGGGGGAGGGCTGGAGAAAAATATATTTGATAACAAAGTCTCTAGCTGGGGCTCCTTGGCACCACAAATACAAATATGCATATTTTACATTTTATTCCTATACACTTGTATTTGCGCCCATGTGCATGAGCCCTAAAACTACTGCACTGGATTGCTTGTGAACTTTGAGCTTGAATTGCTCCATGAAGTCTGCAGCTACACAGGTCAGTGTGGGATTGTTTTAACTGTTTGTTGAGGATAGGCAAGTACTTTAACATCCAAAGTCTGGCCACAGGTCTGCTTTGAACCCTACTCCTTTTGCTCATGAAGTCAAGTGTATCTTAGGTGACCCTGTCACATAAGGGAAGACTTCCAATAAACGACATACTTGTAAAGAATAAGCAAAATAAATCTTCTGCCAGCCATGTCACTGTATACCACTTTGCTAAAGAGAAGTCTCCAGTTGAAGGAGTTTTGATCTCCTATGTCCCCTGTAGCACTTACTGGTACCTCCCACTAACGTCCACATCCATACTGAGTCCTGACATGGAGGAGAGAGGGATGAACCAGTGGGTTCTGTGGAGGACACATTAAATTGATATTACATTGATATTAAATTGATATTCCCTAAAGTGGTATTTGGCAGAACATGCAAGAGGAGTAAGTAAGTATTTTTTTTTCTTTACTGGTTTATTGGGACAGTGTCACTCTAACAGCAGTATTGTTATGCCCACAACAATTATGTGCTTTTTCACATACAGAAAAGTCACAATTTACATCTAAAGTGTAAAAGAAGCGATCCAAGCAATGCCGACAGGGAAGAGCCCAGGCCCAGATGGGCTGACAGGGATATTCTATAGGACATTTTCGGGGGAATTGGCCCCTATCATGCACACAACTTTCAATTCAATCAGTGAGGAGTGTGGATTCTCCCAACAGAGTCAGGACGAAAATTACATCTAAAGTGAATGAAAGCTGTCATTAATACACAGCATGGGTCAACTTAATAAGACCTTTCAGTGGACACAAAAAGAACATAGGTGTGTCCTCGTGTCCAAAGAAAATAAGCAATAGCCACCTAGGCAGTGTGCATAATTTACTATATTGCACTTTTTACTTTATGTTTTAAGCACATAAAGGCTACAATATCTACTGAAGTCTACTTAGAGTATTTATCCATATTTTATTAAACTTTTCCTGACAACATCTTTTACAATAGAGTTGTCTTGAAAATCCAAAGTCTTTAGCAAAGTGTTACAAAGAGTCTTTTGAAAAATACAAATTATGATGTCAAAATATGGTAACAGAGATGTGAGTAATGCAAGAAGACTATAAAAAAGGCTGTTTAAAGAGTATGTCTGATTGACAAAGAGTTGTATCAGTAAAAACAAAGCACAGGCTCTGTAAAAGTCTTTTAGATTCTGTTAAATATGTAAGGTAAGGTTGCAAGTCAATAAATGCACGCATTAATATATAGCAACAATGTTGACAAATGCACTAAGCATCACCCAGCTAACAAAGGAGCATTGAATCATTTTGTAAAATGTTGCAGTAAAAAAACCATTTTATAGAAAACCAATTGGATCTTAGACAACTGCTTTCATTTACTTTTCTCATAGGGTTTATTAGTGATTACAATAACTGCTCAGGATTATTTCTATGTATGTAATACTTCCTTATTGACAGTATATTTGTAATTGATGACAGTTATAAACAACCTAATTAAAGAGTGGTAGAAATATTGCATGAGAGGAAAGGTAAAAGTAAAGAGAAGCAGTGAAACACACTTGTTGAAAGTAACGAAAGATGTCAGTATAAAGAAACAGAAGCTAGAGACAAGTAGCAAAGATAACAGAGGAAACAAGAGAATGGGAGAACACCAAGAGATTGAATTACAAGAAAAAAAAAACAACTACTTACTGCAGCAGCTTTATTTACACAATTCTAGGATTACATGTGATACTTAAATCTATAGTTCCACTAGCGATGGAGTATAAATCTACTATATACTATATGTGTATATGAAGGCAATTAACAATGATCATATATACAGTATAAACACACCATGGAATGAAATGTATACATTATTACTAGTATATACAGAATGTATGCAAGAGCAATTATCTATTATGTCTATAGTTTAAAGAGATAAGGACATTTCTTAAAGGAAACCTGTATGCAGAGAAATATGGAGGCCGTCATAGATGATCTCTTGCTTTAAAACACTAGTGTTTGCTGAAGCAGATCAGCAGTGGCAACCTCCAGTATGAGTATATTTTAAAATGTACTCCAATGTTGATTCCTCCTGTGACTGCATCTGTGGTAGAATTGAATCTGTTATGGACTGTCATAGGCATTAAATTTGTTTTTTTTTAGTGAAAAAGAGTAAGGAAAAAATATTCACTTCTGACTTGACCCCCTGTTTAACACGCCCAGCCGAAACCCTTTTTTTTAAAATATAACTTTGGATTGAATTAATAAGCATTAGGACACCTGGCACCTTTTATTACAATCTGGGGCTCTGTTACAGAGATTTCTCCTCAATTCCTGTCCTGTGAAAATGGTTTCACCAGAGAGAAAATTAGGGAAAATCTCCAACAATAATATAGACAGAATTATTTTTTATGAGTAGGGTAGAGTAAGGATAGACAGTTGTTTATTTATTTCTTTAACTTTTGCAGATATTCCTATTGTCCAACCATTGGCACCATGGCATTGGGCATGCAGAAATCTTTCTAACAAAGCCTTGGATAGCAATAAAAACCCAACAGGGGTTCTTATTCTTTTTCACTCTCTCAAAAAACATACAAAAATGCAAAGTTTTTCAATTCATATAGACTGTTAAAATCTAAAGAATGAGACATTGTGATATTTTGACATAACCACCCCCTAAAAAATTTAATAAATTAAAATAAAATAAACAAATTCTGTTAGAAAGTGAGATTTTTGCACTGGTGGTATGGTGTGCTTTAGGCCTCATTCACACACAACGCAAGCAACATTGCATATTGCGTATATACGAGCATCTATGCGCGTATATACGAGCGTCTATGTGCGTATATACGAGCATATACGCGTATATGCATGCACTATATGCAATCCTAGAATGCATCACTCGTAATGGAATCTTTAATGTGCTGTACGCATGTACGCGCGTATGCACGCGTATATGCGCGTAAACACCCTATGTGCGCGAAAATATGCAGAAATACGCTGCCCGGACGCATCTCTGTTCCATTCTGTTTTTGCGCATATATACGCTACGCAAATATACGGCTCCATACGCGGCTGTGTGTATGGAGCCATTTATGTACATATGTTGCATATGGTACAATACGCACGTACACACGTATACGCGCTTATATGCGCGGCGGTGTGAATGAGGCCTAAGTGTCTTCCTTTCAAGTAGTGAAAATAAAAATTTGAGACAGCATATTGCTTGCCTATCTGTTAAACATGTGGAAAAGCACATAAACATGATCTGCATTTGTCAGTCAATGTAAATAAACTAATTAAATGTAGGGCTTCTATTAGGCTGTAAAAAAGTCAAACATTTCCAATGAAAAAATAAATGTCTGCATGTTAGCTGAGCTACAGAGAATCTTGCCATAGAGAGTCTTGTTATTTCATGAGCAAGCACTTTACCTCTAGATGAAGAAATTAGCTGAAGTAGTCAGTTATACGGGAAAAAAATAAAAGCAAAATGTAAATATAGTCTGTAAATATTATGCTCTAGTGCCCCACCCTTTCACCCATATGTCCTAGTCAATGACCTGTAAGTACCTTACGATAAATGACACCTTGGCCTTGCTTAGATGCATTTAGAAATGAATAACATTGCATTTCATGCTAGCAAACAGTGGATTCATTGTTGTATTATGTAATATTTTACATTGCTCAAGGCTTCAACTCTTTTTGCTGACAAAAAAAATGTTGTTATGTAATAATGCCTCCATATGGCAGTCGTTGTGACAGTAGTTTTATGGCTCTTGGTCAGAAATACCAAGAATACCAAGTTATAACAGAGTAGTTTCTCTTATTACCACGGAACTGCTTTATACTTCCTGATAATCTAGTTAGTCAGGTTCTTGTTTTCTCATGACATTTCTCTTTAATGCCTAATTGTAGTTTAAAAAATGTAGTTTAAAAAACTGTTAGCAATAAAATGAGTGTACAACAAAATAGTACATTTTTAATATTTTACAGTTTTTTTTATAGTCAAAGTTCCTCTATCTCCATCTGAAAACTCCGCTCCCGCAGCTTTCTCTGTGTGAAAGCAGTGGTCTCTGTAAAGAGGTCTGACATGCTTCTACATTGCAACCATTACAGCACTGCAATCAATAGGGAGCACATGTGTGCTGTACCATGCTGTAGTTGTTAATTGGTGAGAGAGCATGTTAGAACCCTATACTGGGATCGTAGTACAAAGAGCACCATATAGGGGCCACAGTACAAGGGCCAAAGTACAAGGAATGCAGTACAGGGAACACAATACAGGGACCACAGTGGTTGAGCTTGAAACATAACCTAGTTTTGGTCAACCGGTATTCTAAACAATGCTTTAAGATGGTAATAGATGTAGGAAAGAATAGATAATATCAGCAGAAACAGACAACCAAGTGTATTTAAGCTGATATTTGGCAACTGTTAGGCACTTTTGATGGGAGAATAGAAATCGTTTCAATGTGCTGCCAGTAATTTCTGGAATGTATAATCTTGCTGTAGACTACATATACAGTATGTGAGTATCGTTGTTTAAAGATTTATATGATATTAGGTCTAAAGCTCAAAGAATGACAGTGACATGGATAGAATGGTGTGAATAGGCAAAGTGGGAAAAAAGAGGCTCACATGTTTAGACTGTTCTAGTAACTGTCATAGGTGTACCACACTCATTAAATCACTGGTGCCACATTTAATTTAAGTCCAGAGGAAAGCACTCTTGCAGCTCAAAAAATAACCAGTTGTTTATATGAACCTGCCTATCCAGTGTATGCATGCCGTCATTGCAAGCATCAATGAAGGCAGGGCACTTCTCACTCCAACTAGGTTGGTATGCCCATAAGGACACATTGCTGCTTTACAAGTTGCAAGGGTTTTTCCTTCTGGTTAGGGGACAGGGATGTTTAAAAAATCAATAGAGTGCATAACTGGATAATTGGATGATTCGGAACAGTATGAAAAACTCAAACAAAGCATCTTCTTCCTAAGGTAGCATACTCAATGCAATTAAATCATTAACCATTTACATATTCCACTAACTATTTTTTAAATCTTTTTTCCCAATTTGTTTTTGTATCACTGCCAGTGTTACTGAACACATCTGAATTTGTTAAATTTTTATTAAGATTTGTTATTTGAGTACTCCTACCACCTTGAAACATAAAAAAAGAATAACAAATAAAACCAAAGCTGTTTGTAGAACCTCTTTGTTGACTTTTCAGGACATCTAAAGAGGTGACTTCTGGTTACCTAAGACAACAGAAACACTTGATGTCCACATGCCCTTTTTAACAGTGCTTCAACAGCAGCCATGAGCTTGGTATGTTTTTTTCTTTATTATTTACATTTTTGGTGAATAAGTAACAAGGGATGGTATGTATTCCTAATTTTAAAGGGTATATGGTCTGGTATGATTCAGGAAGGGGGGGGGCACATGCTTGCTGTTCCTCTTTCCGTGCCATCTAGGCCTAGATGAGGGTCTTTTATGAATCTTTAGGAGGACACACTGTTTTTTTATCTTAAAGATTCAGCATACATTAAAAAAATGGTTTGAGGTTCACAACATTTTTATGAAATACCCTTATCCAGGCATGCAGCCTGAATGGCTATGTAAGAGGGGGTCAGCCAGTGTGTGTCCTCCTTCCTTCAGGCCACATGCCCTCAAAATTGGAAAGGTACATTGGAAGGGTACATTGCAAGGGTGGAAGGGGGCAGGCCAATATGAGAATAAGGGTCTCATCTTCACATCCTATGCCCAAAGATCTAGAATCCATATATTAAATTAGGGGCCCCCCATATATTTTTTAAGTAAATAAAACCACCCATACCTTGAAGAAAAGTCCACTAATAAAAAAACATTGTCCAGTGATGTAGACACACTTCAATTATGATAAGTGGCACCTGATTATGTTGACCTGCCACCACATGGATACACCATGCCCCATGACCTTCTCCTGCTGCTACCCAAATCATAAATGGCAGATCCCCACCATCTTGTTTGTCTAATAAAGTCTGTGTGGATGTTGGGTTACGTCAGTGACCAGATAAGGTTATAACCATATTTGGTTAATTAAGACACCCTGGATCTGTCATGCCATTTAGCAGCACTGTTGCTACTACCCCTAAATGACAGACTTCCAGCTGCATCTGCCAGAGGTTTGAGTGGGTGGGAGAACTGGCCAAATATATCCAGTTTGTTCATCTGTTCACCAGACTGTGAACAGGCTGTGTTCTGGTTGAACTCATGGTCAACCTGAACCCTCAGCTCATTTCTAGCTTTGCCATGAGGAAGTAAAACCCTGCCTCTACCAATATGGCTTCCTCCAAACAGATACATTGTAAAGGCCGAGGCATGGTAAGTCAATAAAGGGGAAAGATAAGGGTGACCACACCACAGTCAATGGTGACACAATTTTTGACTTCTTTATACCTTCAATAACTGGAGTTTGGACAGTGTATGTGCTAATTGCAACAGGTTGGGCTAATGTCAGGCACAGCTCAAAGCTCTTAGGTCTCTCTGCAGTACAGGGAGTTCTCCTGCATGAAAGATGAGATACATTTCCTTCTACAGATGTATGAATTCCCAGCTTGTATATTAGAGGTCAAATAATGCATACCTGTGCATTTTTAAAATATTAATGTTCAATCACTGTTTGAGTCAGAGTTCCATTCATCTAGTGAAATAAGTGTAGCTTGTTTCACTTTAAAGGAAGTGTGGGGCAATGGACTATGTGTGCAAGATATAGCTCAGTGTTCCTTAGAATGAACACTCAAACTCAGATGATAACGTTGTTATGCAGGTGCAACTGTTTAATTAGATAACATATTCCATCTTTCTTTGTTAAGCTGCATGGATAAGCAGCTATGTGCATCATTTAGGTTGCTCAAGTGTTAAACACCATTAGTTTCCTTACTAGTATGAAGATCATACATGACTGGATCACTACAGCCAAAAAATCAGCATGAAGACCATAAAATATCTAGTATACCATCTACTATAGATGCAAGTATGCTTTGTCACAGCTTCAAGATGATTTTAAACATTTGATAACACTGGGCACAAAATAATAGTTTGTATTTGTTTTTAATGTTGGCCAAACCATACATTATTTACGTATTTTAGAATAGGAAAATTTCATATAGTGTGTTGTTATAACATGCCATCATAATGCATATTATGTCTTCTAGCACCAAATGAAGGGCCTGTCTTTGCCTTAGATGTGTTTGCATTACCATATAAATCTGTAACAATGCAAAACCGGCTTGAAGCAGGTCAAAAACAGGTCAGAAGGAGTTCAACTGCAGGTCAAATGCTCTTCTAAATTAATTAATTCTGAAAAGCCTAAGAAGCATATCAAAGTGGTGTCAAACTGATACCATTGATACAAGACCAAAAACCCCTCAACACAGACCCTAAAGTGACCTATGGTATTCATCTTGCTATCCAATATAACAGTACTTATAAACAAAGACTGTTGTAGGTTTTATACACTTTTACTTTAGCTGTCTTCATTCCTCCCTTCCCTTTTGGCTGAAATTATTTTGCATGAGATCAACCAACAGAAAAGAAAATAGTTTAAACCAATCAAAAAAAGGGGGCTAATTTCTTTGTATGTACAAAAATGAGTTTACATAGCTGCGGTGACAGGAGAGAAGGAGTAATATAGTGCTTATAACAGCCTCTATGCACAGGTACTGTTAGATGGGAAATCAAGATGAATGGCATAGTTTACTTTATAGTGTCGAATTAAAGTTCAACTACAGGCTGATATATAAAAACACAAGTTAATGCAGGTATGTATTCATATCAAAACAACATTTTTTTTAGTTTTAAGTGCAACCAGTATATCTACTCAAATATAAAATTTCTTGATATCAGCATTCTGCAACCATTATGTAAGACATATAGTGTGTGTTGTCAGGGAGCATACAGACAGAAAGAGAGGATGGAGAAGAGAGATAATTTCATCTGTATACTGCTGCTCCTTCATTGTCCAGTCAGTAAGGTGGGATATGTTCTCCAGCTGCAGTAGAGGGCTAAAACCTGTCTATGCTGCATGACAGGGGTATTTGGATCATAAAATTAGCGGCACGGAATTACAAATCCTGCCAGGTAAAATGGTCTTCATACCTGTATCTCAGCAGCATTTAAGCAGCTTGCCTGGAATCCACCTTTAAATTGCATTTCTTAACATATAATTTATATACTGTATTATATACAGTACACTGAGTGGCCAGATTATTATGACCACCTGACGTTTGTAGGCAAATTAGCTATAATTAGCTCTAATTTTGCGCTGAAGTTGCTAGAGGGCCAGCCTATTATAAATAGGGAAGCAGGTTGTTTACCACGAAAGTAGAAGTGATTTTTTTCTGAAGATATAGGTAAACAACGCGATTTAACAGCCTTTGAACGTGGGATGATTGTTGGCGCTCTGAGCCATGGAGCGAGTATCAGCAAAACAGCAGAATTCGTTAAATGTTCAAGAGCAGCTGTTGTTAAAGTGTTTAAAGACTGGACTGTCAGCCGAAAATCTGGGTCTGAACGAGCGAATTGTGGCCGTCAGCGACTAGTCAATGTTAGGGCAGAACAGAGAGTGGCAAGACTGGTACAAGACAACAGAAGGGCAACAGTGCAGTGTCAGATTCCTCGCATCACCTTTCAACATCTCGTGGAGTCACGAGGCAGCCCAACAAAGTCATCTAGTGGAGTTATCTGTGGCCCAATGAAGTACTGATGGGGTGGTCATAATAATCTGGCCACTCAGTGTATATTGTAACACAAATATCACTGAATGGTTGTTTCTGTGAATGTATATATAAAATATTTCAATTAAGCAATAATGAAATGAGTACAAAAACAACACTTTTTACAAATATTGTAGATAATAATGCCATGGTGTGACACAGTAACCTTCTTAATAGGTGTACTTTGATAAAGGTTTTAAATAAGAGAACATACTCCATATCTTTGTCCTCCCCTTGTCCCCATTGTGTCCACTTTTTTTGTTTGCCCTGCAACCATTACACTGTAATATAAAATGGTTCTATACAATTATGTGTCAAGGGACAGAACATGAGATGGGGAAGGAGAAGGGAAGGAGAAGGGTAGGTGACATTGTGCATGAAAGTCAAGGGTACCATGTGCTTAATACTCAAAGGCTTCTCATAAGGGAAAAGGGTGGATAAAATTGAATTGAACACCTGAAGTCTTACATCAGTTTACAATTCAACAAAATGGAGAAGAAAATGAAATAACATATTATGAGTATATAGATAGATACATGGAAAAAGTTATATATAGAGATAGATAGATAGATAGATAGATAGATAGATAGATAGATAGATAGATAGATAGATAGATAGATAGCAGTCTATTCTGACAAAAATGATTATTTATCAGGTTTTATAAAATCATGAGACCTCGGAGTACAATATCAAGTACCCTAAAATATAGCTTTTAATAGTGCATGTTAAAAGACTCACATGTAGCCAAAATATACTTAAAAAAAACCATGGAGCCCCCTACTTAGTCTTGGCATAAAATCCTATATAAGACAATGTTGTTTTTTAAAGAATAAAGTTAATTCAGTTTCCTAAAGAGATACAATAACACGCAAGGAAAAGAAAAAAGTGTACATAGTCAACAGTCAATCAGTTACAATAGTAACAACAGTAATAACTGTGCCCCCCATTGACCACAACAAAGGTATAATTTGTTGAGTACACATAAGTATGTCACCTGCATTGAGGAACTATTCCATGCAAGGCCATAAAAAGCATATAAAAAGGAAAACATGTAAATCAGTATAAAGCTTTATTGAAATGAAAATCAGGTAACTCCAGGTCCTCTTATTTCAAAAGCTAAATGTAGGAGACAATTATTAAACAGTGAAGTGATTTAATTCTGTGCAGGACAGGGGGCCGAGTGAAGTAAAGATGGGAAAGAACCGAGATAAGATGGGAGAAAAGAGATAAAGAAAGAGAGAAGGGAGAGGGAAGAAGATAACGGAGGAATCCAGCCAGTCCAGACCCAATTGCCTGGGAGATAACCACACAGCCTATCAACTTGTTCTGAAAGGTAAGTGCAAAGGCAGAGTGAACCAGCAAAATCTATCCAAACATTCCAAGAAGCAATAAAGGTGGAATGCCTATCTGACAACTTCACTGTGACGAGCATAATGTAATTAGCTTCCATTACCCAATCTTCAATTAAGGGCGCAGAAGAAGTCTTCTGGATTCTGGCCCCCCGCAGTGACGCCCGAAAACAAAACTGAAAGCCGAATTCCAGCATCGGCAGGGCACATACAGCAGAGGACACCACGGGCTCGCAGGGACAAGGTAAGTGACACTTTTGCGCAATCCCGAGTGTGGCTCAGGGTTACCGCTCTTGGTACTGAAAATTAACCCCGAGACACACTCAGGAATACCGCCAGGGAGGTTAAATCATATACCATACCTCTCGTGGGGTTACATGACAAGTGTAGTATTTTCTTTAGAACCCAAAGAAATCATTCAAATCTCATGCCCTTTCAAAAATAGAATGAGTCCCCAAATGCAAACAGGTTTATTCCAGGGATAATGTCAAAATGAGGGCAGACTGGGATGAAATATCAAAATCCACTTGACCCCTAAAGTATATATTGTGCTAAATACACAATCTGGAGTGACTGCGCTCCACACTTTCATCTAGCAGTGGGACAAGAGGTCAGAGATTGCAAAACAATACTGCATATAAAGCAGTTGCATTCTGTTCAAGCAATCCAAACAATTGCAAATAATTGATAACACACTAGTAGCTCAACAAGCAGGTGTACCCAAGTATCTAAATCCATTCTAAATATTTTCTTCGGGGTATAGGCAGTTTGTAAATGGTAAGTGGGTCGATCTCACCAATACCTGACATAAACAATAGACAATTAAGCTACGTACAAATTCGGTTCAGTTCGGATATCTAGTTATTTCGGGATACGGAAATGGGATACGAAATTAAATTTGTTACAGGTTTCGGATTCGGACAAAATCCGAATTTTCGTTAGTTTCAGATGAGTTTACGAATATTTGTTGTGAATACCAAAGAAAATCATAGCTCCCGAATGCCATACAGATGGCATTCGGGAGCTCCCAAATGCTATTAGGGTCTGGAATGCAATTCGGAAAATCGGATCCAGAATGCCCTTTGGGTCTGGGAGCCATATACATATATTACTAAAGCTGAGGCTCTCTGACTCGAATGGCATTCAGGAGCTCCTGAATGCTATTTGGAAATTCAGATCCTGAATGCCATTCGGGTCTAGGAGCTTCAGCTTTAGTATTATATGTATATACTGTATTTGCTCCCATGTTGCTGTAACGAAAATTCGTGTTCAGACCCATCGTATGCATTAAACTGAAAAACACATCTGATTGGCCAGAAAAGTCACATGTTCAATTCAGTTTAGTTTTTGAACAAAATTCGGACGGGACCTGAAATTCGTAAACTGAAATTCGGATTCGGACACATTCTGATGCAATGGGATTCAGAAATTCACATGTGTCCGAATTCTGGAAAATTCATATGAATTTTGATTCAGAACTAAATGAATCGCACATGTCTAATAAAGAAACCACGTGAATCCCTTCTGCAGATAGAGGGTTTGAAAAGTAGCTCTTTGTCTTGGTGTAGGGTACCAGGAGGAAGCATGTCAGGCCAGATGGGTGTCCAAGTAAAACGCCAAGTGCTCTTGGCAAAGTGTGAACTGTAGTAACTTCAGATTATGCATTCGACCAGATATAGTCTACAACTTTGGACAAAGCTGCTTCCCTTTAGGGGTCATTTTGCAAGTGGATGTTGCTATCTTAAATCTTGAATGCACTACACATGTTAAAATGCTAAAGGTAAAATAAAACTTTCATTAGATGACAGAGAATGTTAACTGGCCATCCAATACCAGCAGTGTTGGTCATATTTTACTGCTTTACAAATTAAAGGAGAACTATGGGGTCAGTGTTTTTCCCCATAGTTCTCCTTAGGGTAACGGGAGGACACAAACTAGCGTCCTCCCATTACCCTAAGCTCAGTATACCGCGAGCTACGGCTCGCGGTATACTGAGACGGCGCACCTGGAGCGGATCCCAACGTAGATGACGGGATCCGCCCAGCTGCGTGAGTGACAGCTGGCTCTGCCTATCTAGAGGCAGAGCCAGCTGTACCCGCCCCCTCCCCCGTCCGTTCTGCCAGTCAGTGCTGGCAGATCGGAGCAGGGAGAGGGGAATCCAGCCCCTCCCCCTGTCACGGCAGAGAGCCGTGACAGGATCGAGAGGCGAGGGAACCCGGTATGTGTTCCCTCACCTCCCGATCTACTGAGCCGACCTGTGGCAGGCTCATTGTCACAGGTCGGCTTAGAACTATGAGGTGAGTGGAAATCACTCATCTCATAGTTCTCCTTTAAGTAATGCAAATTTACAGTTATAACAAGATAGAAAATCAATAATTGCTAAAATGTGGGGGAAAAAAAACAGGCTGTGAAATAGATGGAAGTGACAACTTTCTATCCAACCTCTCTTTTTATAAGTGATAAAAAGAGGAAGAGAAAGGGAGGAAAGAGGAGGGAGGAAAGAAGTGGAAGGCAAGATTTTTGGTTATGTGGCTGAGTATATACTTGATTCCCCACATATCTTATGAAACTCACATACACATTCAGTGAGCCAGTGGAAGTATTAATGATGTTATGTCAATAAAAGATTAATTCTGATTGGTTGCCATGACTTACTGCACATTGTGCATTATTTATTGCCTTCATGTGTGTTTTATTTTTTTAGCTGTTGTTTTTATTTTCTAAGATAAAAATGCTTGTCTGTGCCCACATTTTAATTACCCATTGCAAAAACCTAACTCTGCCCATCTGCGCTTGATTATTATTCATACCTTTGGAATACATTGTCTGAGAGAACCGAAGGTCAGAAGGCCAACTTTCTCCCAGCCATGTCATTTACAGCGTTTAATCTTACAAGGCAATTATTTTGAGACTGCATTGCTTTATCATTTTTAATCAAGTCGTATGTATTCATCATAACTACATTAAAGCTGAACCAAGTTATGCTTAATGTAGTTGCTTCATTAAAAATGACTGAATATAAAGTAGTTGAGAAACAAATTGTGTCTGTATCATTTTTTAATCTCATCTGCCTCGAGCAGATAAAGTACCAATGCTATGCAAATCTTTGCAGTCCTAGAAGTAGCTATAGATTTCTAGAATGCCCTTCTTACATAGGGCAAAGCAGGCTTGTTCTTTTAACACTAGCTGGTTTCTTCTCAGGATATAAAAGCAAATACAGAAATGGGAAAACTCAATTTATAAGCATCAAAAAGGTGTCAAATAGGTAAGGAAACCTACTTCAGGTGCATATTCCATACAGGTATAACTTCCATCTAATTTTGCTTACAAAATACCAGCTACTTGTTGACTTTTCTTTTAATTTAAATAAAAGTGAAAAGCTTAGTTAAAGTGTATATAGCCAAAACTTTTTTTAGTTTTGGATAAAGTAGGGAAGGGTTAAAACCTGTGCCAGGATATTCTTATTTTTTTCCAGTCTGTGTACCATTGGGGAGTTTTTGCCTGACTTCCTTTCCCAGAGATGCAACAGAACATTATAGCAAATCTACTTAAGTGAGGAGAATTTCCTTCTTACAGAGATGCCATAATTGGGTGTCCCCATTGGAAGATTTCCCCCTACCTCTTAACCTGGGGACAACTATAAAAAAAAATTGGGTTTACCCTCACTGATCACCAGTTCAAATAGAGAGGTTAATCTTCCCAATGAGGACACAGAGAGAAATCAACCTTTCCCCACTCTACAAAAAAAACAAAAACGTTTTGCCTAGAATAACAATTTAAGACTCAAATGAATGCAACTCTGTAGTCATTAATATATCCTTTTTTATTCATGTTTAATAATATTAAATGCAAGCAGTGTAAGTACCTGAATTTGACTTACAGGTCTATTCACTAAGCTGCCGAGGGCAGCCGAGTGAACAACCGACCCCAAGTGAAGTGAGCCGAACACGTCAAAAAAAAGGAAAAGAAAAAAAATCTCCCGGGCGCGCTGGGAGCCTTCCGCTCCCGGCTGCCCAGGAGAGAAACACTGATTTTTCTTATTTTTTCTTTATTCTGATACGGAGCCATGTCAGAATAGAAAAAAAAACAAAAACGTTTTTGCCCATTGGAATGCATTGCTAGATTCCTATTGGCTATTTCAATTTACGGCAAAAAACGTTTTTTGTTTTTTTTCTATTCTGACACGGCTCCGTGTCAGAATAAAGAAAAAAAAGAAACAGCAGTGTTTCTCTCCTTGGCGGCCGGGAGCAGTAGACACCCGGAGCGCCAGGGAGAGTTTGCTGTTTGGAGATCAGTGTCCCTGGTTAGCAGGTAACCAGGGACGCTGATCTCTCTGCAAGTGGCCGGAGCCAGCCGTAAGATCACGGCTGGCTCCGCCCAGCTGTCAGAAGACGGCTAGAACCTTCGGCAGATTAGTGAATAGACCCCCTAGTACCAGCCTCTTGCAGTCCCTGCACAACAGAGCTCAGAAAGAAGGAAGGAGAAACCGCACAGGGACCACGCTGATTTGAAGAGAGAGCAGAGTGACAGAGAAATTAGATGTTTGCCTTGTGTTTAGCTTTAACTGTACCCGACACTGGCCCAGAGTTTGGAGAGTTATTTCTGAATATTTAGCCCATTGTTATGAGGCTGTTTCAGGTACAGTATCAGATATCCCAACTTGAAAAAAACTAATTTCAGGGAGGTGCCCTATCCCCCCCCCCCTATCTGTTGGGGGAAGGTGGTGGGCACCTCCTTGAAATTATGGCAGATAGCAGAGGAGCTAATGCTTCCCCTGCTATCTGATGGGGTGTTTTTTTGTATTCTGACAGTGGCCGCCATCAGAATAAAAAAACAAAACAACAGATTGCAGGGGAATTAATAGCTAGGCTGCCATTGACCATTTCAAATTGCAATAGCCAATAACAGGCTGGCTATTGCACCCGTCCACTGCTGCTGTCAACCAGCAGAGGAGGACGTGAAGGAGAACAGTGGACGGGTGCAATAGCCAGCCTGCTATTGGCTATTGCAATTTGAAATTGCCAATAGCAGCCTGGCTATTCAATAGCAGCCTGATGGTGGCAGCCGCCATCGGAATATGAAAAAAAGAAAACAGAAAGCAGCTCAGCAGACCAGTGTCCTTGGATATTATTTTATTGTGTCATCACCAAGGTGAGTTGCATACATTTGTAAATATGTGAGGAAAGTACGCCACTATTAAGGTTCTGTTGTCAATGTGATAATAGGATAAACTACAAGCATCGCTGCGCTGGCACATGACAAATATAAGAAAAGAATAAACAAAGAATAAAGAATAAAGAATACTTGTACTGAGTAAGTGTGGAGGCTCCCATTGCCAAATTATCCTTCTAAAAGTGCTAGTTTTCTGACTGTTATGGTAAACCAATGGATTCAATACTTTCTTGGCCACAGCCCGGAACACATATGTAGGTTAGGAGGTTCTGTCTTCATGCTGACGTTCTGATTGGCATGCTTGTTCCAGGTCAGTGACTCAGAATATACTAACACCCAACAGCTAGCATTTTCAGAGCTCAGCAGTGGCAGCCTCCATATTTTTCTTAGGATATGATTTAAAATGGGGTTAAAGCCAGTGAGTCATATGGCTCCTTTAAACAAGACCTTTTGGCTCTTGTTTGGTGGTTATCTGCACTGCACTGTTGCCAACTTGCCATGGTACCAACTGATTAAAATCGAAAGCAATCGGGAACTCGCAGTAAAGCTGCAGGCAGCAAGAGCTATTGTTTATTTGTCTTCTGTTCTTTACAATACTAAACCTTTTATTACCTATTTATTCCACCTTCTCTCTTAAGCTCTGTTCACATTTATGCAATGCGGGAGCATGTGTGATGCCTCTGGTGATTCCACTTTGCATGTTGCAATGTTAGGTGTAAAATTGTACTAATATTCTTAATGGCACCCCTACTGCAACACACCACAAGTGCACCCCGCAGCAGAGATGTAAATAAGGGCTAAGTGGCATCCCCACTTTCACATAGGACTGTTGACCATTGACTTAAATGTAGAAAGGTAAAAAGTAGCAAAAAAATCAACTGCTGATCAAAAGAAAAATCTGCACACTGCTGTCCACCGAATTACAAACTTTAATCCACAGGGCTATTATTTTCCATCTGTATTATTAAGCCCTTACAGATGAAATGCTTTAGTGTGGGTGACCCCTAGGTGGAGAATTCTGTTTGCAGTAAATTGGTATCCCTGTGGATTAAAGTTTGTAATGGGGATGTGAATGAATATGTTAGTGGGGATGGCTTCTGGCCTGCACATGCATATGCCTGCGTGTTGGAAACTCAGTGTTGGACGGAGCAGTGATATTTCTTTGTTATTGTATACCATAAAAATAAAAATCAGCTGACCACAACTTCCGTGTGAAGAACAGATATGCATTAAAAAGTTGAATATTTTGCCTGTTTGCTGCCCTAAACATGTACAGACATCGTTAACACAACATTGAAAAGTCAGGGATAGAGAGGATGTATTAAAGCCCACCTCTTGTTGGTTGTTACTGTAAACCTGAGGGACTGTGACATTGCACCCTGTGATATCTCAGGCATTTAGAGGTAGGTAAAAATACCATGCACTGAAGCTGATACTGCAAAGAAACTGGTTTTGGCTGATACGTCCGTGTATATATCTAAAAGCAAGGTATCTTTCGAGTGAGGACCCTAAGAGGTAATGCATTATTTAATAGGGGTATACCTGGCAAGGCATTGGATGAAAGATGTAAGAGAATTATGTTTTTTCTCTACCATCACAATATCTCCTTTCTGTTTAGCAGCAAGCTGAAATTCCCTTTGAACACCACTTTATCAGGCTCTCTGCACACTAACTTTTATTTTTGCATATGTATTCTTATTCTAGAAGCATATAATGCATACTAGCACTTGTATGCACCATTCAGATATGTGGAAAGATAGATCATAAAAAATATGTTAATATTGCAGCATTTCTGAATGCAGCACAATTTTGCTTTGGCAAAGTATCCGTAAAAACGTAATGTCATAACTTTTGGGCATCAGCGTACAAAAGTATAAAACTCTACCAATACCAAGTAATACCAGAAAATGAGCATCTAGCTCCATGCCATAACCAAAACACAATTAAGCATTCTTTTTGCCATCTTGTACTCTCAAGATGACTGGCAGTGAAAGAGAGGGGCTTCCTCTATTTGATCCTGATGACCCTCATGAATAACCATGCAACAATTTCTTCATCATCTTCACATATATATTTTTTTAATTTGCAAGGTTTTCCCAAGTCCATACAGCATGCACGTCCGTGTGCTTTCTTGCCAGCTTAGTTTATCTTCAGAGACAACTGTCAGCCACACATCATCCTGGTCTATCACTTCCTCCTCTTGTGCTTTCCTATTGGAAGCCAAATATGATGGGCAACCTCAACAGCCAATAAGAAGGCACAGGGGCAGGTGCAGGAGGGTCAGTCATTGACCAGGAAGCTATATGATAAGAGATTGCCGAATGCTGGCATATTGGGGGTCTCAGGAAGCTCGGAAGATAAAAGTGTGGGAACTTGTGGATGAAAAGAGGGCTGCATTTACTATTAAATCATCATTTGAGAGTGAAGTAAAAAATACAAAGCAAATTGTGCTTGTGCTGTGTTTCTTACTTGTCTCACCTCCAGGTATTTGTGATTAATTCCACAAATAAAACTTTATAGGTAAAAGAATACGGAATTGAGGAATCACAAGATTCTTTTTAGAGCTTCCCTTTCTGATTTTCATGGGCTATATAATTAAACAGTATTTCTTTATATGAAGCTAATAGCATATTTCCTACAATAGTGCATTTTTATTCAAATTTTACAAAAATAATTAGGATAAAACGCAAAGTGTCTATATTAAAGCCTTCATCTTTCATGTGTGATTGTCAGGGTGTCTTATCACAGCTCTATATGCAGGGCACCTTTTGTGACAATTCTGATGGTAATAATTACTCTTGCGCACACTTTCTGTAGCAATACGTGAAAGAAGACATGTTCCTTTGTATGGTGACTTATTGCAAGACATAAATATGTGGGGGTGGCAGATAAAACAGAAACAAGCTATACAATACATGCATTCATGTGACTTTGGTTTTCATATGCATTTCCCTTCTTTCACTGTGTCAAAACAAAAATAAAATAGAATGTCCAGTTAAAGGTGGCATAGGCCATGAAAAATTTAAAAGTCTCAATTTAAATTCCTTTTTTACATATGACACAGCAACAAGCAAAACAGCTTGACTCATAGCCCAAAGAAATATCAGACAATCTAACCGATCTATTATTTAACATTGAGAGCTTCAGCTCCACTTCAAAATTTTATTTTATTTGGTACATTTCGGAAGTTGAAATTGCCAGATAAGAAAACGCCAGATAAGAACAGAAAGATCTTATTTACATTCCCGACAGGCTCTAACCAGTTGTGAAAATATGGTTTTCAGTTGTCCTGTTTGCTGTTTGTTATGCCACAAAGACTCTTACATGTATGATGATAATTAATTTATTTACTGGGATGCACCTTATGATACCTAAAAACCAATTTCATCAAAAAGTCACATTTTCTTTTACACTACAGGATTGCAAAATGGGATCTTAAACATTTCTTTGGCTGTTTTATTGAACTTTTAGAGATACACACCATCAACCTGGATCTATTTTCACATTTTTAAAAACTGTTTGTGTAAGGCCTATATGAAAGGAATGAAAGTATTGTGCATCTGTTAAGGATACCTACATACCTACATACTGTCTGCCTACATACTTTATCCTGGTAATACTCCACAGATTTGTGTAGGAACCCCTATACTCATTTTTTGGCTGCTGCACTCAAGCACTAGCAATGTCTGCTGATCTGGAAGTTTTTTTACTTCTGTAAAGGGCTAGACAGGCTATGCACCACGGTCAGGGTAAAAAAAAAGACTTAGACCTTAAAGCAAGCAGTGTCCAAACAACCAGAATATTATTAGTTATTTCTCATTGGGTAGAGTCTGTTGGTGTCTCAATATTTGCATTCTGTATCATGTGAAGTTATGGAAACCCCTTAGCAATATATATTTATAGCACGGTACCACATTTGCACAGGTGCTCAGCTCTGCAGTAATTGTAAGGATGGGTTCACACCTGAGCGTTTTTTTATGCTCGTTTTTCAGCTTGTTTTTTCGTTCAGTGAAACACAATTTTTGTTGTTTTTTTTCCTTTATTTTCTCTATTTAAATTATTTTTTTAGTTTCACTTTTAAACTTCCCACTGGCTCCGCCCCATGCGACGCCGCCACTCGCAAGGCACGGAACCCGGAAGTCGGCAGCCGCCGAAGACACAGCGGGGATAGCGGACAAGGTAAGACCTGTACGCTGTATTCCCGAGTGTGGCTCGGGGTTACCGCTTTGTTAACCCTGATCCACACTCGGAAATACCAATGGAAACGCGCGACAAAAAAGCTCCTGTACTTCTTTGGGCGTAGGGCGTTTTGCAGCGCGTTCCTACGCGCTGTAAAACGCCCAGGTGGGAACCATGCCCATAGGCAATCATTGGTTTTCACACGTTGAGCGTTTTACAGCGTGTAGGAACGCACTGTAAAACGCTCAGGTGTGAACCAGGCCTTAGAACTGAAAGGCTTGTGCTGTTATTTGTTTTGTTTTTGATCACCAGTAGGCTAATTCTTAAGTACAATAATATAAATAAGCTGCCATAAACCAATGTGCAATTGATGACAAAGGAGTAAATATTTAGTGTTATAGACAGCCAGTTTTTCAGAAATTTCCTTTTCAATGGCTTGGACACAATGTAAAATACAGTACTTTGGGGTGGTTCAGGTGTCATCACAGTTACCTTCCAGTGTTGGGATTGTTGTTGACCTGTGAAGTAGAAAAGCAAAGGATCGGACCATCAAGAAGCTTCATTTAGCAGGTTTAATAAAAACAACTGCAGCTGGAAACAACCAACAAGCATTCAAAAGAACTTAGTGTTTGCAGGCCCCTTTTTTACAACAGAAACATATTGACAACAATATGATTAGCTGCCAAGGCCTACATTATTGCAACTAACCACAAATCTGACATTCCTGCAGGCAGAATGTCTCCTAACGTGATCTAGATGCTTGGGTATGAATGCTTTTTAACTATTGCATAATATTATTAATAATAATAATAATAATGTAATTGCTAATTATATCAACAATATGAAATGTAAGAGTTAATCTCAACATTCCACTGCACCTGCAACCACATGTTACTATATGCATTGTTTGCATGACCTATACCTGCTTGGGTTGGCTTCCTCTGAGCATTATGTTTTTTAAATATATGCTTTTTTTTTTAGCAACCACCATCAAGTATGTACAGCTTGAGCCACGTTTTAGCTGACACTATAAGGCATTAGGCAGGTAGACATAGCAAGTTTCAACATGATCATCCTGTTAGTATGACAGGTGTATATCTAATCATAATACAGTGTCACAGTTGCAAAAAATGAAAGTTTAAGTGAGCTATTGATTGACTTACATATTTCAATAATTGAGATTGTAGGGTAAATGCAACTGGCTGTTTGAAACCATTTGATAAGAAACATTTCCCTGAAGTAAATGGGTGGGGAACACTTTCATCTTAGAATTTTTCGAACAACTGCCTCAGGTACTGAGTGTACTTTACTTATACTTTACTTGTATAATACTTGCATATATGAGGCCAGGTAAGGCAAACAGTAAATTGTTTGCAGAGTGTGCACCAGGTCTTCATCTATAGAAATTTGATATTGGCTAATATTAAAATACATAGAATATTTACATTTGAAAACCTATAGTATAATCTGACAAAAAAGACTAAGGCCCCATTTGCACTAGGGTGTGATTAGCTGCGTTTATTTGCATTTAAAACGATTTTCGAAATGCATATATATATATATATATATACATCTAATGATTTCCAATGGATTAATTCACTCCTTGCGTTTAGATGGTTTTATCTGCAGTCAGTTTAGCTGCGTTTAGGAAAAATAGAAGTCAGGTGCACCCAAGAATCAATTTTAACTTCTAAATGCACCAAAATGCATGACAAACGCATGTAAACGCAAGGCACCTTCTTTGCTGAAATGTCATTGGCTACTTCAATGGACTGTTTCAATGGACAAAGCAAAGGAGAGATGCATCTAAACATATACTGTATGCATGCAAACCCACATAAACGTGTGTAAACCCCCATCATTTTAAGCATCTAGGAGCATAAACAAAGCATCTAGCCTGACAAATATTTCATACACATCTCTGCATAGAAATGCAAGTGCCCAGTGTGAATGAAGCCTAAAACTGGCATTTGAGGATAGCACACGCAGAGCAGATTGTTCTATGGGGCTGTAATGCACAGGTGCAGCCATGGGATTAGGGAATTTCAGCACTGCATGTATATAAACAACGGAGGCTGCAGCCAGCTGCTTTATTCTGAATGGGTTGTAGATTCATCATTTTTGGCAATGCCACCATAACACAGAGCATTTTAATATCTGTGCCTTGTGATGGACTATAGTGCAGAAGCATTTGTACTTATTGTTTATGTGCATTGGGGTGCCATTAAAAATTAATGAATACACACATTGCAACACTCATATACTCTTGCTTTAAGAGACGCTGTGGTGCCAAGCGTGTTTTACCAGTGTGTGTTTAAAATGAAGTAGTTTCAAGGCAGCCTTAGTGAATTTACCCTCCTAATGTACACCTGCCTTGCATGGTATAAATGGCTTGGCTAACTTGCCACAAATTAAACACATTTCCATTGATCTGTTTTTTAATCTCATTAATAATTTCCTGGAAAAAATGAATCCTGACTGTCAAAGTATATGCCTAGGACCGAACTCATCCTGCCCTTGTTCACATCTAAACAAGGAAAACTATGGTAAACAAGACGAGTGATTTTCAAAGTGAGGTACTGAGGTGCCTAGGAGGACATCTACCATAGTCATGCGTGTAAAGCACCCCCACACTGCTTCATGTAGGAGTTTAAGAGTGCACTGCATTTAACCAAATACAGTTATGGCCCAGAATATTGGCACCCCTGCATTGCTGTCAGATAATGGACCACGTCACGCAGAAAATTACAAATGTTTAGGCATTCTAATGTTTATTTCTTTTGTTTGTATTGGTATGACACAAAAAAAGTGGAGGAAAAAAAAGCCAAACCTGACACATTCCACGCAAAACTCCAAAAATGGACTGGACAAAATTATTGGCACCCTCAATTAATATTTGGTAGCACGGCCCTTGGAAAAAATTACTGAAATCATTGAATTTCTTACACCTCTCTACAGGAATTTTGGACCACTCTTCTTTCACCAACTGCTCCAGGTCTCTCAGATTGGAAGGGTTTCTTTTTCCAACTGCTGTTTTGAGATCTCTCACAGGTGCTCTATGGGATTCAGATCTGGACTCATTGCTAGCCAGTTTAGCACTCTCCAGTGCTTTGTCTGAAACCATTTCTGGGTGCTTTTTGACGTGTGCTTTGGGTCATTGTCCTGCTGTAAGACCCATGACCTCTGACACAGACCCAACTTTCTGACACTGGGCCCTACATTGCATCCCAGAATTCTTTGGTAGTCTTCAGATTTCATAATGCCATGCACACAGTCAGAACATCCAGTGCCTGAAGCAGAAAAGCAACCCCAAAACATCAGTGAACCTCCACCATGTTTGACTGTAGGGACTGAATTGTTTTCTTTAAAGGCCTAATTTCTTTTTCTGAAAACAAAATGACGGGGCTTTACCAAAAAGCTGTAATTTTGTTTCGTCTGTCCAAAGCACATTCTCAAAAGGATTTTGGCTTCCTCAGGTAAGTTTTGGCAAACTCTAATCTGGCTTTTTTATGTTTCTGTGTCAGCAGTGGGGTCCTCCTAGGTTTCCTACCATAGAATCACTTTTCATTCAGACAGCGACGTATAGTACGAGCTGCCACAGTGGTACCCTGTGCCTCAAGTTCAGCTTGAATTTGTCTGGAACTTGATTGAGGGTCTTTATCCACCATTCGAACAATCCTTTGTTGCAATCTTTGATCAATTGTTTTCTTTCGTCCAGGGAGATTGGCTACAGTGCCATGGGCTGTAAACTTCTTGACAATGTTGAGCACAGTGGACACAGGAATATCAAGATCTCTTGAGATGGACTTGTAACCTTGAGATTGTCCATGCTTTTCCTAAATTTTTGTTCTCAAATCCGCCTGCTCTTTTCTTCTCCATGCTCCGTGTGGCACACAGAGACACAACATAAAAGTTGAGTCAATTTTTCACCATTTTAACTGGTTGCCGATGTGATTTCTTTTTAGTCAGCACCTGTTAATTGATACAAGGGAGTTTAAATACAAATTACAGGACCATCACAAACTTGGTAGGCAATTATTTATTGCAATTTGGAGAAGATGCCAATAATTTTGCCAAGTCCATTTTTTGGAATTTTGCGTGGAATGTGTCAGATTTATTACCCACTTTTTTGTGTCATACCATCACAAACAAAGAAATACACATGAGAATGCCTAAACATTTGTAATTGCAACAATTTTCTGCGCAAAGTGGTGCATTATCTGACAGAAATGCAGGGGTGCCAATATTCTGGGCCACAGCTGTAGATTTGAACTTACCTCCCTGCCTGTTCATGTCAACACAGGCAGCATCTAAACATAAGCTTGTGGTCTTTCTCATGGGAGCGTACAAGTACGGGTGGATCCATAAGACCCTGCAAGGCAATGGATTCACCCCAGAAGAGGAAACCTGTGTCATGGATGTTTGGACCGGCTTGGTGAAGACGAGAGCTAAACCTTTACAGAAGCTTAGAAGGTAAGTGCCCAAGTAGGTTGCTATAATTGTTTTTACATTTTTAGAGTTTAATAGCACTTTATTAGCTGTAACAGTCACTTCTTTTCTACATACAGTCACTCCAGCATTACCTGTATTTAATCTCTGGACCAGCTTCCTGGCAACAGTGGGCCATGCACATACAGTTGGGCAAAAAAGTATTTAGTCAGCCACCAATTGTGCAAGTTCTCCCACTTAAAAAGATGAGAGAGGCCTGTAATTGGCATCATAGGTAGACCTCAACTATGAGAGACAAAATGAGAAAACAAATCCAGACAAATCACATTGGCTAACCGTTATAGATACTAGACAATGCTATAGAAAACACAGAGCACGGGCATGCCCTGGAAAGACCTAAATATTGTAATGGATATAATATGCTCGTATAGAAACTCACAATGAGATTTATCTTTGTTTTCTGATCCGTTTTGAAGAAAGATAATAATGTTACTGACACTCCAACTGGATCTGTTTTGCAGAATGTCGGTAGTACAGGAGATGTGATTATATCTCGGCTTTAGAGCTAATAGCTGTAGATCAATGCCTTAACTGAACTCCGATATAGACTCCATGGGATTTTGATCCAATTTGTGGGATACCATGTAGATGGAAAATATTTTTTTTGTTGGATCACTATGAAGTGATTCGATATCCTCTTTTTTACAGTGGTATAGGAAGTAACCCATAAGGGTATATTAGGTAAATCACAGGGCAGCCTTCAATGTTGCAGCCACATTAAAAGAAACTCTGCTAAACGCCTATGACGCGCCCTTCTGATGAAGCCCCGATGTATGGGTTACTTCTATCCTACACATCGAATTACCAGAAATATATTGGAGGTCCGTTTTTGAAAAATCAAGGAAAAAGCCGAGACAAAGTTATCTCCTGAATTTACCGCAGCTATCATCACAGCTTCTGTCACATCTGATGACTACATCTCTTTGGATCCCTATACCACTGTAAAAAAGAGGATATTGAATCACCTCGTGGTGCCGACCAGGACGCATCCCCGTACCCGGGTTCCTCTGACCTCACCCCGATGACACTGTTAGACCTGATAGCGGACTCAGGATCAGACGAGGAACGGCGGTCAGACCCGACTTCCATAGCAAGGGAGGTAGCGAAACTGCTTAAACCCACAATCCAGGAAGCGGTAGACTCAGCCGTTTTCAAGGGCATCAGATCCTTACGCCATGATATTCTGGCGCAATCACAACGCATTGGTGAGGTGGAAAATGGACTATCCCTGCTGGAGGATGAGCTGGCACAGGCTCATACCAGCATAAGAGAAAACGCAAAAAAACAACGTGCCATGGTGGAGAAACTGGACGATCTGGAAAACCGATCACGGCGAAATAACCTCAGAATCGTGGGCCTACCAGAATCTTATACAGCATCGATGTTACATGACCTATGCTCACAAAAGATACCGGCTCTTCTAGGCCTTCAAGCGCATTGTACCGTGGAAAGGGCACATCGGATGGGCGCACAATCACAGGAAAATCAACACCCTCGATAGTGAAATACCTCAACTATGGCGACAAGTCCTCACTCCTCAAAGCATACAGGAGTGCATCATCCCTCCAGGTAGATGGCCACAAACTATTGATGTTCGCGGACTATTCAGCTGAGGTGAGCCGTCGCCGAAAAGCGTTCGCAGACGTATGTAAAGTGCTTTACCAACGAAACGTACGATTCTCCTTGGCTTATCCGGCTACCCTACATGTACAAACAACTGAAGGGGAGAAAAAGGTCTTTGCGAACCCCTCGGATGCCTATGCATACCTGCAAATCTTAATTCCTGCCGAGAGAGACCAACGCACTCAAACCAGCGGAAAGCGGATGAGGATTTCCCCACCATCACCATTGAAGCCCTCCTCGGCCCCTGTACGCGAGAAGTGCCAGACCCCAGACCGGAGAGTGACAGTCCGATACTGAGATGGCTGACCCACTGAGGCTGCGGAGAGGCACAGACTGCCCGAGGAAAATCTCCTGAGAACACTTTTGGAACTTGAAGGAACCCTTTCCTGAGATGCTCCTACAGTTTAGTTCCGAAAAAAAAACATTGCCCGCTAAACCTTTTTTCCTTTTCAACTCCTTTTTTCTTTTTTGTTGTTGTTGGTCAACAACGGTTTTGAGCACTATCTCATACCCTTAGGTCGGTTCATCCGACATCTTGTTTTTCAGTCAACCGTTCCCATAGTTTTCTTATATACTCCCCCTTGGTAGCCTTGTTATAGCTACAGCAAGCTCTACTTTCAGGAGTAAAAGGGGGTTAGACGGTTACTCAACATAACTCTTAATACTTAAGAGATCACGATTTGCTAATAGCTGTTCTGTGTAAGAATATTAACCATTTCAATAATAGTCCTGGTAGATTGAGATAGCTGGGATGTGTAAGTGCAGGTGGGAAAAAAGGAAGTCATATGTAGAAGGGAGTGTATACTTACCTGACAGCTTAATGTCTATGTATACTACAGGTGTACAACGCTTAATGCTAATAAGTTTATCTTGTTTCTTCTGTCTAAGATGTTTTTTATGTTTTTTATGTTTCTTATGTTTCACAAACACCAGCCAGCGACACCACGCCATCTCACCGCGGAACCAGACCGCCCTGCTCTCCTCCAAAAGTCTCTCTGCCCCTTCTTTCCAACAACCTGCCTTGGGGGATGCCGATTTGGGTAGAAAAATTATGATATGTATGTATAACCTGATATGTCAAACCGCTCTTAGGGCTTTACCATGGCTTTACCACAATTTAAGGTGATTTCCTGGAATGTAAAAGGTCTCCGGTCCCCCCACAAATGATCTAAAGTGATTCGCCACCTTGCCAAACTAAAAGCGGACATTGCTTTACTACAAGAGACCCACCTCTCTAACTCGGACTTGAATCGCCTGAAGAGATATTGGGTTGGAGAGGTGTTTGGTTCTCCCGCAGCGGGCAGAAAAGCAGGTGTGGCTATACTATTTAGAAAAACATTACCTCTTCAAATTGCTAGCTCAGATAATGACAATGAGGGTCGCCAGTGCTCAGTCCGCTTCCGCACATACGATACTGACTATGCCATCTATAATATTTACGCCCCAAATTCACCGACGAAGGCCTTTTTGCAGGAAATAGCCTCCTCCATCAGTCTAGATGGCTCATCGAATGTTATAGTGGGAGGTGATATGAATTCGGTCATGTCTGCCCTGGAGGACAGACGATCAGCCAAACGAATGGTGGCTACCAAATCTCCAGCAAATCCATCGGCCCTAGTACAGTTCCAGGAACTGTTATCACTGAAGGATGTCTGGCGTTTACATCACCCAGAGGGGAGGGAGTACACCCATTGTTCACATGTCCATGCCTCCTTGTCCCGCATTGACTACTTATTTTGTTCCACATCCTTACTTCCCAAAACGACTAAATCCATCATTCATGACATAGTTATCTCTGATCATGCCCCCATAGAACTGACGGTCCAATCTACATTGCACAGGGGAGATGCTAGGATTTGGAGATTCCCCTCTCATTTACTTAAAGACCTGCTTTTTCAGAGTCTCCTTAACACAAGCTGTGGAGAATACTCGGAAACCAACAAGGGATCAGTCACCTCCCCTATATCATACTGGGAAGCGGGAAAAGCCTTCCTCAGGGGTAAAATAATTTCATACGTCCAGAGCAAATCTAAAAAAGCTACAATAGAGTATCACAGAGCAAGTGGGGTGCTGAGGCAGGCCTATTCCGCATTTCGGGATTGCCCCTCACCCCCTAAGAGAGACGAATGGATTAAAGCGAAGGGAGAGTACGATGGCAAAAACCCCACACAACCGGGCTCATATAGGCCAATCTCATTGATTAATCTTGACGCAAAAATCATATCCAAGTTCTTGGCAAACCGTCTTGCGGGCATAATGCCCAGCATTATACACCCTACACAAGCTGGTTTCCACTGCCAGGCAACGCTATCATCACGATAGACGCTGAAAAATCCATTGATAATGTAAAACACCCATGGCTGTTCAAAGTTTTAGACTGGATGGGCTTTCAAGGACCGTTTGTCTCTCTCCTTGGGGCCATGTACCGCACCCTGGTGGCTAGGGTCCACACTACAGGATTTCTCTCACCCCTCATAACACTGCAGAAAGGAACACGTCAAGGGTGTCCATTGTCACCTTTACTCTTTAACCTGGCGATGGAACCCTTGTCCCAATGGCTCTTGCAAATGGATCACCTACATGGCGTAAAAGTAGGCGACCAGGAGGTGAGAACGGCCCTATTTGCTGATGACCTACTTCTGTTTACTTCAGAAGTGGAGAAGGACATTCCAATGATCCAATCATCCCTACAACACTCCGGGAAGTTGTCAGGTTACAGAGTAAATATAGACAAAAGTGAAATACTACTTCTGAATAGAACGTCCCTGCCAGAGATCCATAAAGTAGGATTTAGATTGGCAAAAGATAGCATCACATATCTAGGAATAAAAATATGCAAACACCCGTCGAGTTTATATCATCTCAACTATAAACCCCTATTTACGAAAATAACAACAGGATTTAAAAAATTGGCTTCACTCCCCTTATCGCTGTTCGGTAGCGGTCACCTGATAAAAATGATCAGTTTTCCAAAACTCCTGTACCCACTACAAATCATACCTGTATTGCTGAAACACAAGGACATTAAACTAATTGAGTCAGCATATATCAAATTCCTGTGGCTGTCTAGGAGGCCTCGTATTCCCTTTCGCCAGTTACAGTTACCCAAACAGGAAGGCGCAATGGGCATCCCGGTACTGGGTTCCCTGTGTATTTAAAGCTGGTCAGAGCCTTGACTCATTGCTGAGTTATTCTACCTTATGGTGAACACCCAGCTCCCTCCTGTGAACCCGTTATTCGATCTGACTTCCCGGCTACCAACCCTTTTGCTTGACCCTTCGACTACGAATTCTGCTGCCCGCCACGACCCGGAACTGGACCTGACTCCCCGATTGGATTATCCTTTTGTACTGCGATTTTTGAACTTTGTTCGTCCCTGCCAAGGGGTTCCACACCTGGCCCATTACTCCAGCCCTGACACACCCTTACATATCCAGATACCTTCCTGTGAGAGGAAACCCCCAATTTATCCCTGGACAAAGTAATGCAGTATATAAAGTGTGGAAATCCAAGGGGCTATCCACTATGGATCGGGCGTTTGACCTTGACACCTTCCAACCACTCTCATTCGAAAGAATAAAGGACTGCTTTCACATTCCCAGTAGCCACTATCTACATTACTCTCAATTGACTCACTACTGGAAAAGTGAAACTCGGAAGCCACAATTCTTTCTTAAACCCACATGTCACCTGGTGATTCAAACCAAATGCTATTCGATTAGGGCAACCTATGCATGCCTCAACCCCGCTTTTCTCCCACCGGCCACAAAATCCTCTATATGGAAATGGGGTAAGAGTATCCAGGAGGAAGACCTTCACGATAAACTTATAGAGGGATATCAAATAGTCCGGAAATGTACAACTAATGAAATATGGCGGGAATCTCAGTTCCGCATTATTAATAAAGCTTATTACGCGTTTGACTTTTTTCACAAAATTAAAGCAGTCAGCCCATATCTGACAGCTTGCCCGAAATGCAACCTTGAAGGGGTGCTTGCAACATTGCCTATGGACTTGTGTGCCGATATCCACTTTTTGGAAAAAAGTCATGCTCTTACTAACTGAAATAGAGGGAACTGAGGTGCCCGTCTTACAGGGATTATGCATATTTAGTTATTGGGAATCGGATAAGCTGCTCCCAAGGACTAGATGGCTCCTTGTTAGCGAGAAGAATATTGATGAAAGCCTTGCTCTCCCTGGATCCACCCCATATAAACCAACTATCGGAAATGATGAAAACAATTATGTGGCAGGAGAGGCTGGAGGCTACCATTGATGGGGAAAAGCGCACAACAAAATTCTTTGATAGATGGAGCCCTTTTATACAGACGTAACTAAGAGAAAAGGAAATCCACAAGATAGTCCTTCCTTTCCGTTATTCCAAGTGGTACCTGGAAGGAGAACTGGGGAATTCTCTGGGCCGGCTCGCACTCCCCAGGGATCTCGTGGCGAACCCCCAAGGATAACCAGAATACCGCTCGGAATTTGAAAGGAAGGTCATAGACCCACTAAAGGAACAATTACATAAAGGAAACAAGAAAGGCACTAGTTGATATCTACTATTATCAGGGAAATCTGTAGAGCATCTGAGAGGAGGACTTTACAAAGAGGGGAGACTTTCGGAGGAGAAGACCGGGTGAGAGCGGAGAGGCGGAGTGGAAAACGCTGGAAGGTCTAAACTGGTAAGATAACAGTTGTTATTAATGTTATTAGGCTGTCAATTGACAGCATGGAATGTTAAATTCTAGGGATACTTCCGTAAGGTCACGGGCCCAAAATTCATAGGAGAGCGAACATTGCCTGGGGCAATAGCCTGCACAGCGGACGAAAAACACAGGGATCTAGTGCCCAGGGCAATGTACAGAGACGAATGGCTCAGAAGTCGATATCCCCTGGCATGCCAAGTAGTGTTATGTTATGTCCTATTGAAACGAGATGGTCCTACTTTATCGCTCTTTCTTGTCTTTTTTTTTTTCTTCTGTCATAACATTACCTGAATTTTACAAGGTATACGCTTTACAAAAAGTTACTGTAAAAGTGTTGGCATTTACACAAACGAGAAAGTTATAATAACTGTATATCTTCTGACACGAATAAAACCATTTAAAAAAAAAAGAAACAGAAAAGGTAGTGCAGAATAGCAATTTTAGTAGTTAAGTACCTTGTCATAGATATAAGGGAAAGTTAAGAGGCATGTATGATGGCAAAGCCCATTGTAGACTGCACCAGTGCCTGAATAAGGGCCCTAATGGAAGGATCACCAGGTATTATTATAATGAAAGCTCCATTTTTAAAAGGATTGAAAACAACTTTTGAAATGACATTGACACGTTAAAGCTTAGATGAGATTTTAGTTATTGGGTTTAGATCTAATTTAACCATGTTAACTTATTCTTATTTAATGTTAAACTATCTGACAGTAACCCTTCTGCTTTCTGCAACGTTATGCTTTTAGTGACGCAGAGTGGTTTTGTAGCATCAGGATGGATTCGAATTAGGGTTTGGGACTAGTATATGCATCATCTTCTATTGTATTTTTGTAACAATGAAAATACATTTTTATCAAGTACTATTAAGTGTACAGTATATCCAGGCTATGAGGCTACAAAATATTCATGGTCGTTGTATACTTCTTTTAGAAATCATCCTCTGTCTTTAAATAAATATTGTTAAGATGAAGCAGATTTATAAATGAACGTATGAAAACCCTCCAAGCTGATTTGGTGATCAAGGAAATGTGCAGTTAAAATTACTGCTCTAAAAAATGTTTCCCCTTAGTTGCTAAAGCCGAAGAACAACATTTTTTGTCTAACAAGATGGACATTTTCAGAATAATAATTAAGTTTTTATTTTTATTGATAATATAGTGCTATCCTTAGCCCTGAACAAGGAATCTTGGTATTATTGCAGAAATTAAAATTGTTTCCTTAGCCCCTCCATGACCATAATCTGTTTATGTTCAGTTAATTGGATATTTTTCTTACAGAACTTCCAAGCAGAACTATTGTATTTTGGGTTACCAGTAGTTCTTGCCATAATGTGCAAATATGCATAGAATATTTGCACATGATATATATTCATAAGACACCAGCACTCCAGAATTAGTGAAGAATATGTCTTTTATTGATGCATGTACATGTCATCACACAATCATGAGGTTTCAGGGTCACGCAGGATCCCCTTCATCAGGCAAAACCATGTGATGTCTGATGAAGGGGATCCTGCATGACCCCGAAAAACATCATGATTATGTGGTGACATGCACATGCATCAATAAGAGACATGCACATGCGTCAATTAAGGCGTATTATTCACTAGTTCTGGAGAGCTGGTGTCCTGATTGAATGTTCTGTTACGGCGCCATCTGTTGGTCACTGCTGCACCCACTATCAAGGTTCAGATTAAATGGTCAGGAGGGCGATGCATCTATGGATTCTTATTTGCACATTATGGCACAGTTACTTCCCAAACTGCCATCCTCCAGTGATAAAATGACTGCTCTCACTCTCATCACCCCGTCTAGCCACTGATATATTTTTAAGTTTTCTCATGGGTCCACAGTTTTCTCTCGCCTCTATTGACCAGGCGAGGGCGATGTAACGATGGAACTACCAATGGGAGTTACTTTATTTCGGCAACCTGCACATGCTCCCAGCATATTATAGATGCCAGAGATGTCCACATTCGTGCCTGTCAGTATACACTGAGTAAAATCTGCTACCAAATTAAGAAAGAATTTCACTGACCACTAATGTAAAGAAACATATTTCCACGGACCACCAATGTGAGGGAATACTACAATTTTCACTGTCAGTATTTTTTTTTTATGGCCATAATTATTTGTTTCCTTTCATAATGCTGGAACAAAATGTTATATAGAGCAGCCATGAGTGTCAAATAGTTTAATACTGTATGTCACATTATTTATTTGCTCACACCAATGCTTCCAAAGTTGAAAGATATAGTAATTTTAGCAATGGTTCCCTGCAGATTGTGCGCCTGGCATCCCTCCCAGCTCCTGGCAACCAGTGGTGTCACTGGTTGCCAGGAGCTGGGCGGGACACCTGCCAGAGCGCCCCAGGCTGCTAAGAGCTAGGCAGGGAGATATGTAAGGGCCATACACATCTCCCCATCCGACTCTCAGCAACCTGGGATGCTTTGGCCAGCGTCCTGCCCAACTCTTGCTTGGCCGGACACCAGCCACAGCATCCGTGGTTGCTAAGAGCCAGACAGGGAGATGTTTATTAGAGAGAGGCAGTGAGAAAAAACAAGTCAGCTGTCCTTGTGGGTCGGTGAACTTTAGCTGACTGACAGCGTCGCTGTCACGATTTATGCAATGTGAGCCCACAAGCGAGCTGTTAGCACGGGATGCACCAGGGCATGGGGTCTAAGGGCCAGCCGGTGTTCCGCCAGAGAGCGCCTCATTAATGTTTAGACCCCCGGGTTTACCCTGCTTGCGTGTGGAAAGTACCCATACACACAGGATACAGAGAAGGAAACTGCATCCCAGGCTGCACTGGCCAGAGCAAAAGGAGATCCAGGAAACAGGCCAAAGGTTAGGGCGGGAAGCAGAGTCGGTACACAAGAGATCAGTCCACAGGTAGTCAGGTCAGGACCGAATGCACGGATAGGGGCTCAGAAACAGACCGTTGCTCAAGTAACCAGAAGCTGGTCTGAGAGGGATTTAAATAGGAAGACACATAGGAGGCAGGACAGGAATTAGCAGGAAGGAAGGTATATAAACCATCAGGTAAAGTGGGCGACACCCATAGCTGCTAACACAGTGCAGCAAGAGCAGAGCACATGCTTGTGGAATCACAGGTGCCAGCAGACCAACAGCAGAAAAAGGTAAAAAACAAACAAATGCAAAGGAGTAAAGCACAGATCACCTCTGCAGCTGATCTGTGACAGCGGCACAACCCCCTTCAAGTGGAGCCGAGGCCCTGTACCATATGTGCTATATCCTGGATATAATACTGGTTCCCCAAAGTTATTTCAAGGGTTCCTCCATGTTAAAAAGGTTGAGATAAAAACTGATTCCCCTAGAGTGCTTCTGTGCAATGGTAAAACAAATGGCTGATATCATGACAGATCAGGGGACTTATATAAGCTACATTTATTTTTTTCTTCTTTTTATTTGAATGCACAACTGCACCAAATGGTGTTTCTTTATATCTCCTGGGAGTTGAGATTCTAAAGGTGCTCAATGAACCATCATAAGCTGTTGATGTAAACAAAATATTTTAACTTAACTCCAAGTAGATATTAAAGGCAAACATTTGTTCAGCTCTGTTTTATTCATTAATTCACCTAACTATTTCTTTATTTTTATGCAAGCAGTGTAATTTGACTTGGTATCAGCTCCTTGCGGTCCCTGTACAGTAGAATTCAGACTAGGAGAGGGAGAAGCAGCACAAGGAGCCAGTCAGTTGTGCTGCAGTGATAATGTGCTAACAATTGAAATGCTGATAGGAGATGAGGGGAGAGTGACAGAGAAGAGCTAATTTGTCTATGGTTTCTTTAACTGTCAAGTCACAGGCTGGGGTAGGAACAAGACCTATACGAGTTGCTGTGAAGCCAGCATGTTTTTTTTTTATATAACAATTTTTTTTTCTTAAAAATGCTTAATACCACGGTAAGAGTAGAAAAATTACCTTCCTAATCATTCCCCCATGCCTCGGCTGATGAATACTGAATGTTATTATGGGAGAAGGTATGCAGAGCTAGCACATTATTATTATTATTATACAGGATTTATATAGCGCCAACAGTTTGCGCAGTACTTTTTACCAAGTATTGTGCTAGCTGCTGAATCCAAATCAAACTACAGCTCCCATGATTTCTTCACAGCCACTTGATAGTCATGTTTGTGGGTGTATCCTTGGTTAACAACTGAACGTGTCCTATGCAGATTACACAAAGCCGTCTTCCATGTACAGTATGTGGTTTTACCTCTGTGCTGCAGCACTGTTGTCAATACAAATTACTTAATGTTACTTGATTGTTATTGTACATCACAAGGACATTTCTCTCTATTTGCAGGCTTTGTGTGTAAAGGTGAAGACAGAATGGTTTTTTCTTTAAATTTATCAGCTTTTAAATTTCATATAGGTTGACAATATAAAAATGTGTGCTCAGAAATGAATACAAATGAAGATTTACATATTTTGTAAAGTCATACAATGATATCATCATTTGATTTCCTTTTACAGATAAGAGTAAGTGATAAGAGCACAGCTGTATGTGTGTTTGTCATACCTGATAATATCAGTGTACACTGTCTTCTTATTCAAGCGGATCTCCCCAGCAATTGCTATCAAAGGCAAGGCAGGAACATAGCCATCAATTTGACAAGATAGGGTACACCATCAACAGTATTAGTCATGCCCATTGTGAAATGAACATGCCCTGCTGTCATCCTGAACAGCTGGAATGGCACGACGCAAAGGGTGACAACAACAACATGAGGTGTCATCACCATCTTAGAGGACGACCCAGTTAAATTTGTCTTGCATTACCTGTACAGCAGAGCATAGACAACGGGGTGGGGGCAGCAGCACAAGGAGAAAATAGTTATTTTCTGCAGTGCGGGAAGCATGCTTATAGTAAGAGAGCATTTTGTGATAGAGATGAAATCATCAGTGTGCTGCTTCTCTTTTTAATGTCAAATGACAGGCTGCGGGTGGGAAAGAAACCCGTATTGACCTGTGTTACTAAACTGCAGCAACGAAAAATGAACAGGGTTATTCACAAAAGGGTGAAGAGTTTGGAGAAGGCAGGTGAAGTGAACAATCTAGGACAACATAGCTGATTTGGAAAAAATCTCCAATTCAGCTCACTTTCCAGTTCAGTTATGTTATTCTAAATTGTTTACTTCTCCTGCCTTCTCCAAACTCTTCACACTTTTGTGAATAACCCTGTAAGTCTTCTCCTTTGCCAAACAGGCTTGGGTGGTAGGGCTGGGCACATATTAGCACTGGATGGACAGAGATACAACTTTTTTGGTAGGTAAAACAGCCCCCCTAAATGTATTTCATTCATTTCATAGCAGAATGACAAAGAGAGGAACTGTTTCTCCTTTCACTGTCCAGTCACATGGTATGGGTGTGGAGGGTACCTGTAAATTAAAGTGAAACTGCAGCATAGAAAAATCATGTCCCCTCCTCTCCAAGACAGGGCTGTGCTGTGTGGCAGTTGTGTAAATACTAGTACTAAATGGATGGTCAAATCGATAGTAGGTAAAACTGCTCCCTTAAATATGTTTCATCTGCGTAGTTAGCTGTTTGCCTGGAAGTCAGTTTTAACTGCAGGAGAGGAAAATCAGGTCTCTTGTCCAGCTGGAGAGGACTGTGCTGTGTGACATAACTGTGAAAATCTCAGGATTAGAAACATAATAGAAACTTAAATACAAATATTTTGTAGGGTAAACAGCTTCTACATATGTATTTTTTTCTGTGCATTTTTTTTTTTGCTTGCTTGCAGTTCGGCTAAAAGATTTCTTTAAGTTAAGCTAACTTAGTTATTTGGAAAAACAATTTTTTTTTACACTTATTTAACCCTTATATAATCTGTGCTGCTGGCAGTTTATACATTATGATCCTTTAATCCATTTTGCACCAGACAAGTAGATTGCAGTTTAAAATTTTCCTACTTTAACCTTTTATAGGATAAACTGTTTCATGGAATTCTCACATGCCCCATCTCTTCTTGACTTGAGCACACATCTAGAAAGGTTTCCAGATGACAAAAGAGCAAAAGTATGAACGTCAGGGTAAATTATAAATCAGTTAGAATCAGCACCATTATTTTGGAGCAGACAGACACTTCCACATTTTGAAAAATAATTTTTTTTTTCTAATAAAGGGTGGCAAGATCACAGCAAAATATCCACATTTTTATAATTATGGAAATGAAATATGAAATACCTGAGAAGCCAATATTTCTACGTACTCAAGAATGCTCAAAAGCCAGCATGGAAAAGGGGCAAAAATGAGATGTCTTTGCTGTACAGCAAAGCATGAAATTTGCCCAATGGAGTAGAAAGAGTAGTTAATACAAATTAGAACTGATCATTCATATAAAAAGATATTTCTAAGGCAGCGGTAGTACCAGAGCATTGTTGGTAATGGATTTTGCCCTATGGACCCAAAGGGTGTTAGAGAAGTAGAGAAAATCATTTATTTTATTTTTAAGTCAAATTAGTGTCACGGAAGTTCATTAGATGATGCATTAATATAAGCACTTTCTGCAAATATAGCCAGATGACCTAGTTCATGTGGGTCTTCCTGCTGTTGAATTTGCTTGCCTCCTTAAGGACTTTAAGCAAGGAACTACTTGCTTATTTGCTTTTGAGTTGCATAATGTAATTGATACATAATATTTTTTAGTTTTGCTTTTGTTTTGCTCATAGAGGAATCAAGTTCTTACACCGAGCCAGTTCTATTTACACAACAATCACAGCCAACTTTGAAAGGATCCTTGTCTTCAAATATTTTTGCTTTATTTTATGGATATGTTACCATGACTTATCTTTTTCCACCCATCACTACCATCCTCTTAAGTCTTCTGGTTATCCTAACACAGCATCATCATCATCTTAGTTTGGTATATTTTAAGATGTATTGCTAGAGAAAATATAAGAACCTTTAGAATTAAATACTCCCTGCCTACCTTCACTTGATAAGGAGACTTTGGAAGCTAATTTAAATGGGCCATGCCCACTGTTACAATTTATACAGAAGATCACAACATTTTATTAATGTTGCTAACAAAAATGAAAAACAATCATGTATATTATTATTATTTTAGTTTACCTGTCAGCCTTTGTGGGAGCTTGAATGCATGACTGATGGAGTCACATGTTGAAACATAGACTCATGACTACCCTGTTTCCCCGAAAATAAGACCTCCCCCGAAAATAAGACCTAGTACAATTTTCTGGAATTGCTAAAATATAAGACCTACCCCGAAAATAAGACCTAATTGTGACCATTCCCAGGGCCGGTGGTGGCATAAGGGGGAACTTGAAGAGTCGCGGGAGAGGCAGGAGAGAATCAGCGGTGCTATGAAGCCAGCGTTAGAGGAAACGAGGTGGCATCAGAGGGAGCAGAGCCGCATAAGCCGATGCCTCCTCTATAGCGCCGGCTCCTGTCACTGGCGGAGTGATACCAAATGCACTCCGCCTGTGAGGAATCGATAGTGAAAGTGCGCTTTGTTTATTCTGGCCAGCGATTGGTTAGCAAATTGCTCTTGGAAAGGTACAGCACCCCTGATTGCCCTGATCACCATATTTTGGTACATGAATACATGTAGACTTTATTATCGTCAAAAAACTTTCAGAATGAGTTAGACAGAAACGAGAGATTTGTGATTTTACAGTAAAATAGTACACATATTTTTATGTAATACTACAAGAATAAATATCCATTGTAGGCACTGTAAACAATAGTACTTTTTGGCACTATGTATTAATATGTAAATAATAGAACACTTAAATTTTTTAAATCAGAATTTTAAGAAGAATAAGATGCATCATACTGTAAGTGTTGTCACATAACTACAAAAATAAAATTACAAATGTATTTTGATGTTATGCATGTGTGTCAGATACTGTGGGGTTGATTTACTGAAAGCAAATACGCTGTTCACTTTGAAAGGGAATTTTCCTTAACTGGGTGAATGAGGTGAAATATCACTTTGCAAAGAATACCCAATCACGAGGAAAAATATTGGAAGCAAAGCTTTACATTATTCACTTAAAGTGACACTAAACTCAAGAGTTAAATCTTTAAAAAAATGCATTCAAGTACCCTAACTATTAACAAAAATTTATCTTATTTGTGTATCACTCAGCTGTAGATTCTCAAATCATCTCTGAATTGGTGCTGACGCTGTCCTTCCTTCTGGAGGGTGGCTACTTTTGTTCCCCCCCTGTGTGTGTTATAAAGTAGCCACCACTACGAGCTCATTCCCGTTATACTGTATACTATAACTTAGTAAATTAAATGTGAGACTGTAGTCCATGTCGGGAGTGAGTTTGGAGTGGTGGCTACTTTACAACACACACAGGGACCATGGGCAACAAAAGTATCCACCCTCCAAAAGGAAGGAAAGGGTCAGCAGAAATTCAGAGATGATTTGAGGATCTAGAGCTGAGTGATATACAAATAAGATACATTTTTGTTAATAGTTGGGGTACTTGAATGCATTTTGAAAATGTAACTCCTGAGTTTAGTGTCACTTTAACTAAGTAGAAACGTCTCAACTTCTGCAACGTGCAAAATACCTTGCGAGGCAAACAGCCTTTTTCCCTTTAGTAAATCAACCCATGTATGTTTGACTGAGAGTGATGCTGCAAGAACAATATTTTGTCACTGGGCATAACATTTGTTATACTTTTGATGGAAAATGTTCACAAAGGAAAACTGGTATTTGTAGACCAGTACAGCTAATGAAAAAAAAAATTACTTCATTTTCAGTGAGAATAAGCTTGCCTCCCAGTCCTCAGAGTTAACATCCAGAGAATCAGCCCAGCTCAGCCTGCATTGCTGTAATAGCTTATCCCCTTCTAAAAATATTTTGTACACACTAAGGTGGCTTTTTAAATTTTTTAGTAAATTTTCAGTTTGGGATGGCTGAAGGGTCAAGCAGTCATTTCCAAATTGTGGGGAAAAAAACGCAGAACCTGCAAATGCCTAAATAGATAGGGATTTGGAAGTTTCAGCAATTCTCAAACAGCATTGGTGTGTTATGATTGATATTGTCTGTGAGGGTTTAATGTCTCAAGAGGTCTACATCACTGAATCAAGTAGCTCTGCAAAGTGTGGGAGCAAAGGGTTTTTCTATAATGGTATATTTGGAGAGATGTCAGGTACAGAAGACCCCCAATCATATAACATGCCACCTGTATTGGTAGTTTTCATAGAGATTGTTTGTGTGTAAGAGGACTTTGTACCCAGTAGGGTCAAATGGTGCAGGGCCTTATGTAACCATAGAACTGCTGACTCTGAGACCCCTAAGTCAAATGACTGAGTTGTCAGCTATCTATGTGCATAGACCATCTGCCAAAAAATATAAAAATTGGGAACTGCCGATCTCCCCTCCATCCAGGATTGATGCAGTAGTAGGGAGGTAGTCTATTGTACACATTACCTCTCAGCAAAGGCAGTACATGATTAGGGATGAGCTTCATGTTTGGGTAGTACCCAGCCAGTTTGCAGTGAAGTGAACAGGCGAAAAAGGTGGCCATTTCATCTACCTGCTTGAACCTCCAGATGATGTTGGCAGAAGTCTGTCATTCAGTGGAGGTAGGGGACATGGGCCATCTCTAGATGAATGATTACCCCTTGTTGCTCCTTCACAAAAAATGTAAATAGCATACAAAAATCCACAATGTAGAAAAGTCCTTTGAAGAAGACTATTGAAAACAAAAACAATGTCCCCCAAAGTGAATCCAACATCAGTTACTTTGTCAAGTAATATAAATCAACATCAATTATGTTGAGTGAATTCTGTCAAAGTATACCCACAACCACGGCGACACACCAATGACAAAATTGTTGCCCCACCGCTACTTGTGTCGCAAAGGACCACTCCTCAGTGCTGCTTTAATGTAAACACAGTAGTGGGGAACCTGGATGATGTCATCGACCAAAGATGGTCATGACCTTCTTTGGTCAATGGCATCTCCCAGGATACTTGGTCAGTTGTTTAGAGTTCTACTGCTTCTAAATGACAGATCCCCTGGTCAGCTTGACAGACACAAGTTGGCAGGGTTAATGTCAAGTGGTTAATGACAGATTCCTGGTCACTGTTTGAAAAACAAAAAGTAGTAATTTTTGAAGGAGTGCATCCTACTGCTCAAAACTTAAGACATCTTTAAAGCATGTTTTTTAAAATGTTTATTGTTGCCCTTTAAGCTGCATTAAAAGACCCTCTTTCCCCTGTCATTTTTGTTGGCTATGGTACGATTACCTGCAGAACAGGGCAGATGTTTGTCCCGGGACGCAAGCTCTCTGTGTCCTGAAACAAACATCTCTTCCTATCTGCAGGTAATCAAACAATTAGGTGTCTGTTACATTCGATAACCCTGTCTTTTTTTATATTTGGCAAAATGTGAGTTTATTTCAACTTAATGATACAGCTAGTGGGTGAGGCATGTTGATGAAATTAACAAACAGGTAAGAAAGGTACGGGATATACTCAGCTCTCCTGCGTCTGGTCCATAGCGAAGTCCGTCCTGTCCCGCCTACTTAGGGTTGGCATTGCCATCTTGAGGGGCAAGAATAATAAGAATAAGAAATAAATTATATGAGGGGGACATAGATGTTCCGTAATTGAGTTTGTCGATCATCTGCGGTCTCATGTGGCAGGTAGTGGGGAGGTGGTTGACCGCAGGCGTGGAAGAAGGAGCATCGTGAGTCTGCTATGCAGGTCCGGTCAAGAAGGGGCGGCTGTCTTGCTCAGGGGAGAGATGGTCTGTTAGGAGTCTCCATGATGAGCGCACGGTGCCATCTTGAGGGGCAACTGCGGCCAGTGGTATTCAAAGAAATCAAGGGGAACCATTTCTGCCTACACTCCGGCCTCCTGCGTGGGTCGAGTGATCAATCTTCCGTGGCGGAGATCTCTGTAGCCTACTTCGCTTTGGTTCTGCGAGGTCCGACAATGGCAGGTGTCGTGTCAATGATGTGGATGGTGGCGTAGAAGATTCCCGTTGGTTCTGTAGAGGTGGTGGTGTGGGTCTCAGGTCTTCATACCAGTAATGATACAGCTTTAATCTCTGTGACAAACTTACTGTGCTCAATCCCACTGGCTCCTTGCCAGATACTTTACTTCGTGCCTGAAAATGAGGAGCTCCACTTAAAGTCTATATTTGTACCCAGGGGCGTATCTACCGTGAGGCAAACAAGGCGTTTGCCTTAGACAGCACTTTGCTGGGGAGCGGCAAAATGGCTTTATCAGACAAACTGCATTTATTTTCCACAGCAGCAACATAAACAGTCCTTTCTTTCTTCAGTACAGCGAAACAACTTAAAAGATTGCTTTTTTCAGCATAGAAATTATACACTTTACAGTTTGCTTTCTTCAGCATAGAAAATAATAACAGCCTCACTGGCTTCAGTCCACAAGGTTATCACACTCTTAACTTTAGAGTTTCTCTCAGCCCACGGGCTCCCAGTAAAGTTCAGCTGTGTCACAAAGCACACCGCCACTGGACTCTAGAGTAGTGGAGACGTGTTCACTGGAGTAGCAGAACCATCACACTATTGCCCTGATGAAGGGACCCTGCACAGTCCCGAAACGTTGGTATTACATTTATGTGACTGTAGTACATTTATGTGACGATTTGTCCGATTAAATGGACATTCACTATTTGATACTATTTACCCAGTGCTGGTGATTCCTGTCTTCTGATATTTTGATGTGCACGGTGCCATCCGTGATTGTCATTGCAAGCACCGCTATCTACGATTTGGGCCAGGTATGCTGTGAGGAGTGCAGAGGGACTTTCTGTCTTTTTCTTAGTGTTCTCTGGAGTGACGAATCACACTTCTGTGTCTGGCAATCCGATGGACGTGTCTGGGTTTGGAGATTGCCAGGAGAACCGTACCTGCCTGATTGCATTGTGCCAAGTGTAAAGTTTGGTGGAGGGGGGATTATGGTGCGGGATTATTTTTCAGGGGTTGCGCTTGGCCCCTTAGTTCCAGTCAAGGGAACACTTAAGGCATCAGCATACCAAGACATTTTGAACAATTTCATGTTCCCAACTTTGTGGGAAAAGTTTAGGGATGGTCCCTACCTGTTCCAACATGACTGCACACCAGCGCACAAAGCATGGTCCATAAAGACATGGATGAGCTTGACTGGCCTGCACAGAGTCCCTGACATCAACCCGATAGAATGACTTTGGGATGAATTAGAGCGGAGGCTGCGAGCCAGGCCTTCTTGTCCAACATCAGTACCTGACCTCACAAACGTAAAATATCAGAGCGGAGTCAGCACATGCTGAAGCGCACAGTGCACAGAAGTCGCCGACTCTCTGCAGAGTCAATGGCTACAGACCTCCAAACTTTGTGTGGCCTTCAGATTAGCACAACAAAATCATAATACACCACTGTTTGTAACCACCAGCATTTCACTTTTGCACCTACTGCTGGGATTCTACAAACATGGTGGAAAATGACGGATTGCCAGTTAATGAGATTAAATCCTCCTGGATTCACCCTCAGTTGATTGGATATGTCAGTTAGTATCAGGCAGACTGCATTTAAATAGATGTCAACTGTCCCAGGTTTGCCAGGACAGTCCCACATCTTGACTCTCTGTTGGCTTTATGTTGGCTCCCATGTCCTGGAATCACAGCATCAATCCTATTCAAGTTACTGTACATGCACAGTAACTAAATAAGGCATTAGCTGTGGGGATAATGAGTGGGCAGTTGCCAGATATTTAAAGGTGGGGTTTGAGCAGGACCAACCCATAAAGTAGGCATTATTGGATGTGCCCACCCAAAAAGAGGATGTACAAAATGCAGACCGTGGATGTGTTCACACTATCCCTGGATCTGGGACCATAATGTTGGCAAGTATGCCTTTATAAACATATTATATTTCATCAATTCATAAATTTGCACCCACGACCTTTCCAACCAGTGCAGTCACTGACCCTATCAGCCTCTTTTAAAACTGAAGCTGTTGTGTAAACAAAGTATGAACACAAACTCATTAACACGTTTTGCATTTTTTTTAATAAAGAAATGTGGACTAAACAGGGGTTTTTACATTTTTCTGAGTTCTTCATAAGGAATGAAGAGTGTGCAGTGTGTATGTTACTGTGTGTAATGTTTTAAACCTCTGTCTTTGAGCATGTTTGAGGAAAGTGAGCTGACACCATAGGGCTTTTTTAGTAACTTTTGTTTTCCATCACACTGATAATTTGTGTTTTATTTTATAGTAAATTAAGTCTCTTTACAAACTTGAACAAAGAAATTTCAGAGACAATTGAAAAATGCATAATGGATCTTCAACTATTTTGAAAGGCTAGTGACTTCATTATGGATTCACTGTTTCTTTTGTACTACAGAGATAAAGATTGTGAAACATCTCATTGCAAATGATAAATAATACATAACTTAGATTCAACAATATTTTTTATAATGTACATTCATTTTTCCTACATTTTTAACTAGTTTGCTTAGAAATATTTATAACAGAACCGCAAAACTACTTTGGAAAGAATGAAATGTTACCCAGATACATAAACATATATAATCCATTACTGGGTGGCATTCAAAACAGGTGGCTGTTATATAGGTTTCTTTTTGAAACAAATACTATGGTTGGGGATATGTTTAAATCTTAAACACTCTTCCTATATGTTCACATTTAAGTAATAAAATTACCAGGTAAATATTTGTTTTAAAGAAACAAACCTGTTTCATGCAAGTTTTTTTTTAAAAATGTTTAACTTACATGGATAACTGAAGTCTGTGGGGGAGATTTAGTGAGTCACAGAACACTTTTGGCATTCTATATTCTTTATTTAGCAACTGTGAGAAATGTAGTGATTTACAAATTTGATCAAAAACTACGGGGAACAAAGGGAGCTATGCAAAATACAGCTAAAGTGAAAACCAAAACTCCAGGGTTTCAATAAAACAGAGGGACCGAGCAGAACAGAAAAATAGTGAAAAAAAGTAGAAAAAAGTAAATAGAAAACGATTGTGCTGAGCTAGATCTATCAATTTCAATTTGCAGCTATCGGACTTTAAAAAAAAAAAACCTGTCAAAAATTGTATTGTTGCTTTCTTGTAACCATGGTAACATTGTCATTGGTTCCATGTAGTTGGCTTATGGTTAGATGAACAAAAAACACTGGCATGGTATTCAGATTCTTACATTCTTGTTTACACTAAGGAGATCAAATCATACGTAATGTGTATTTATATGCCCAAACTTTATTATAGTTTTGAATAGAGTAGAGAAGGGTTAACATCCATATTAGTTTTTATTTCTGTGTGTGTCCTATTGGAGAGGTTTGCCTTCACTCCCTGTCCTGAAGATGCAAGAGGAAGTAAAAGGAAACCTCTACAAAGTGAGGGATTTCCTGTACTTTGGAGTTTATGTGTATTAAACTGCTTGTGAAACTGACGTTTGTAGAATTAGTCATGCTGCTGACATTGCAGTGCTTTGATAGTGTATCTGATTTTTGCTGTACACAGACACCTGGTTTTCTGCATAGCTTGTGACTGTACACAATACAGTGAAATGTCTACAGTACACATCCAATAGATATAAATCCCTATCATCAGGGTGATTTGCAACAGTTAGATATAGTTGCAAGCATCAAATGTACAGTTAAGCCATTCTTGAAGCTAAAAGAATTATGGGATGAGTGAAATACACTGATCCCAATATTTAGAGCCGATGTGTGACACTGAAGTTGTCATACGTCGGGTCTATTGATCAAGAACTGAGCGATCACATACCACTGATCACATACCATGTTCTCCTTTCAGAGAGCGGTAAATGTCAGCCACTACTCCCCACAGGGATTGCCCCCTGCTATATGCTGAGTTTTGGGTGACAGGAGAACATTAGTAAATGGCCTCCTGTGACCCTAAAGAGAACTACAGCCAAAAAAGGTTTGGCCACAGCTCTCTTTCAAAGAAAGTTTAAACAAATAACTCAGAAATGACTGATGGTGGAATAGGACTATGCAATGTATAACCGCTGCTGATGAAACATCTAATGATGCTGAGCAACTAAGTGGTGCACTTGCAAAGCTAAAAAGAACCCATGAAAGCTATAAGAGACTGTCTGAAAAATATTCTTCTCTTCCATCAAGTATCAACACAGAAGAGTCTCTGCAAAAGTTAAATAACTTCACTGCTCTTAACAAAGACAGACACATCACCATTTTAAAGGCCAGGTTATGGGTAGATGAGAAAATATTACAACTGCGTGAGAGTATGGGGTTGATTTACTAACCTCACAAACACGCCATG
>NW_017307226.1:0-6224 GCF_000935625.1 Nanorana parkeri
TAGGCAAGCAAAGCAAAGAATACTTCACCTACACCTCCTCGACAAGTTCCGTTTACAAGATTTTGGAGAACAGACATCACTCCAGGCAAACTGGAACCCGTGCGACACCAGCATCATCAAACTCCACCCTCCGTCGATGACCACGTAATATCTTTTACCTAAGTGTAAGTCCCTAGATTTTTTCTGTTTTTCTCTTTTTGTACACTTTCTCAAAGCTGTATATCTATTAAGAGACAGTAAGTCGGATAGAGCTGCCATAGAACAGATCACCCTATTAAATTCATGCTTTTGTTCAAGGTTTAGATCAGAGGTCATCTTAGAGAATAATATTGGAATTTTAAGGAAAAGTCCAAAATTATTTCTAGTCCAATATCGCCCCTTTAGGTAATTGTGGGGATGGGTTTTAGAAAAATGATACTTTTCTGACATAATTGGGAAGAGATAAGAAATTCACGCCTACATTCTTGGGTGATAAAAGTTGGGAGAAAGTTAAGAGAAGGGCGACAGAAGGGAACGGAAAGACTGAAAGAAGGAAAGAGTATACAGGAGGAGGTACGTAGACACTGGTGGGCGAGATCGGAAGTTGATTGACGCGCTGACCAGGGGAACTGAACCAAAAAGGACCGGAATATCTCTTGTTCTTATATCGACACAAAGCTGACATCTCTCCGACAAAAGATTTTGAAATTTCTGGTAAATTTCTTCATCTCATACTCAAGCCTTTACAAGGCAACATACCGAAGGAGGGGGTGTCCGAGTAAATTTTCCAAAGTCTGGGGAGGATGGCTGGAGTCGGCAGATACGGCGAGCTGAGAGACGCATATCTCCTTTATGAGATACCCCTAGTGACTGTGAACCCGTAATTTGTGATGAAATACTTCTTGTATATCTGACCATTGGGGTGGGACCTTTCAATGTGGGACTGTTCCTATACTGGGGTTCCGGTATTGTATTGTACGTTATAATGTTTGTTATGTAATGTACTGAACGGTGTGCCTTCACGGCTGTGAGGTCCGGTGCCATGTTTTGTACTAAAATGTTAAATAAAAAAAATAAAAAAGTATACATTTCTATTATCTGTAGGCAACTGACTAATATATATATAATGTATAAAAAACAAACAAAAGCAAAACAATGATATCTTTCTTATTGGACTAACAAAATATATAAAAGTCAAGCTTTCGAGAGTTAACCTCTCTTCTTCAGGTCAGAATCAATACTAATCAACATGACAACGTTTACCACCTAAAGCAAGAGAAAGTTGTTAGGGAGGGGGTGAGTGGGGTGTCATAAATGTTGGACCTGGGATTAAAGAATGTATTCTGATAACTAGAACACAGAACAAATAAACATAGGATGACCAATAAACCCTAAACAGATCAGGGATATACGACATACATGAATATTATAATGTTCTGTATATTCATAAAAAGTTCTGGTAGTGTGTAAGAAAACGAGAATCCACATTAAGTCCCTCCTTTATGGAATTGAGATGTAAAATCATTTTTATTTCGAATGTTTTTCTTTCATGAGAGTTTTTAAAATTCCCTTTCAGTACTTTAAAGTGCTGAACACTGTATCATATAAACCACGTTAGCAGATGTGCATGAGTATGGCCCCTTAATGGTGTACGCTTTGTTATTGTGACTCGCTGTATTTCTGTCACATATATGTTGGCAAAGTTTGCAGCGGGGTTTATTGCATTGTACTGCGCCATTCTGTGTCCGTTCCTCTTCTGGGATCTGCTTACTGCGTACCAATCTTCTTCTCAGGTTCAGTGGTTGCTTGAAAGCCAGTATTGGGGGCTGAGGGAAAATTTCATGAAGTATGGGGTCTTCTGAGAGTACTGGCTGTAGATCTTTGATTATTTTGCGTATTACCTCTAAAGTGCGGTTGTAGGTAACTACAAGAGGGGTCCTGGTTGAGTTTTGCTTTCTCCTTGTACTGTAGCAGTCTTTCCCGTTGTGTTTTTAGGGCAGATTTTTTGTTTTTGGATATAGTCTTTTCCCTATAGCCCTTTCGCCAAAATGCATCAGCCAGAGTGCTCAGGTGTTTGTCTCTGTCCTCAGAGCAAATGCGGTGGTATCGGATTGCTTGGCTGTAGATGACACCCTGTTTAGTGTGATTCGGATGGAAGCTGGAATTATGGAGGTAGCTGTAACTGTCTGTGGGTTCTCTGTACACAGAAGAACAGAGTGAGCCATTGCTGACCGTTATGGCACAATCCAGAAAAAACACACTGTGTACTGAGAAATTCATTTTGAGTTTGATCGATGGATGGAATTAATTTAATGATTCATGGAAGTTTAAAAGGCTTTCTTCTCCTTCTGTCCATATTATGAAAATATTGTCAATATAACGATAATATTTGAATGGTTTAGGAGGGTGAGTGGCTAGGAATCTGTGTTCTAGGTCAGCCATTAAGAGATTGGCATATTGTGGTGACATTTTTGTGCCCATAGCTGTCCCGGTCATTTGTAAATATATATTGTTATTGAAATTGAAGTAGTTGTAAGTATGAATATGCTGTATAATGTACTATATTGCACATCACACTTTTTTTTATTTCCACAGCTCCAGGCTTGCTCCCGTGATGGACTACAATCTCAGTACAAACTAGTAGTCCATCACTGGAGCCATTTTTAAAATCCGATTAATCGAACTTAATAATCGGCTAATCGATTATGAAAATAATCGTTAGCTGCAGCCCTACAGTTATTTTGATTATTATTCTGCACAGATTTTTAGTTAATATATATTTTTGCACATTTATTTTGTCTTCAAGTTAGCGCAAATAAGCAAACTCAAGTTATTTTGTGGAAATAAGTTGTGAATCTCCTTGATTACAGATCCTCGCTTGTTTTTATAAGTAGAACACTGTTTATTTTATCAAGAGTAAACATTCTGACAGCCTTCCTGGTAAATCAGGGATGTAACAATTGCTTCTTGATATTGGAGATAAGAGCCAGCTCTTCCTGTAGACTTACATATGAATTTTGCATAGCCAATTATAAAAGATAGATGGAAACTTTTTTTATACCAGTGAACGGATCTTCTGGTTGCCATGTAGGGTTGCATCATCCGCTCGTTGAAATCAACACCACCCATATAGAGATTGTATTTGTGGACAGGTCAGATCTTCCTTGGATTTCCACTGGGTCTGGGTGGATGGATGACAGAATGTGAACATGGCTTTTGTCCTTCCATTTGAGGGCCAAAAGTTTGTCATTCCTCAGACTTGCTGGCTTCCCCTTTTCAGTTTCTTGCGGACAATATTTTGGGGAAAGCCGATCCGATTTGATCGCACTGTACCACAGGCTGTTTTATTTTTTTGGAGGAACAGGGGTTTGAACAGGGGTATGCTGCTGTAGAAATTGTACACGTAGAGGTGGTATCTCTGGCGGAATAGGGGTGTCAATAGGTCCCACACAATTATTTCACTGATTCCCATGTACGATGGGCATCCAGGGGGCTCCAAATAATTATCCTTGCCTTCATACACACGGAAGTCATACGTGTATCCGGGGTCTCTTTCACAAGGCTTATAGTTTCACCCCCATACCTGGCATGTTTGCTGAGGATATACTGTTCTATATGAAGCCTGCCTGTGAAATAAATAAGGGATTCCTTCAATGCAAATATTTTGCTGGGGGGAGTATACATTTCAAAAAATTTGGCAGAAAACAAATTGAGGCGTGGCCTAATTTTTTGGAGCCTATCATATGTGGGGTGACTTCTGGGAGGGCAAGTTGAAGTGTCGTTGAAATGAAGAAACCCTCATGATCGTTTTGTATCTTGTCCTGCACATGGTTGAGGAATATAGGGGCATGTGGTGGATTGGGTTTGTAGACTAGTACGCATTAAGCTCATTGTTTTTGGTGAGTCCCATATTCAGTGTTAGGCCGAGAAAGGTTTTAAATTCGGAAACACTCAGAGGCCTCCACTGAAATGGCCTGGCATAGGAGGAATTAGGATTGCTTGCAACGAACTGTTGATAATAAAGGTTGGTTTGGTTGACAATCTAACTGAAGAGGTGTAAAATTCTCCATTTCCACTTGGACTCCTGGATTGGCAATAAATGGGGGGGGGGGATGACCGGTGTGGCTGAATTAGAGGGTAGCGAGGGATTTGAAAGTGCCTCTGGTAGTAGACTAGTATGTGCTCTTTGGGGTCTAATTCATCGTGGCTGATCTTGGGGATTAGTGCTTGCCTCTGCATGGGGATGAGCGGCAGTACTGGTGCTTGGCTGCTGCATGTCAGCTGGATGTAGGACAGCACTCCTGGATCTCTTAGTGGGCACAACTTCTTCTTCTGAATCAGAGGATACTGAACCGCTGCTCTCCACAGGTTCATCCAGAATCCGACAGAGGCCTCTCCGTCACTCTCACCCGACATGCTGAGGATTTGAAACGCCTCCTCGCTGCTGTACACTTCTTGGGACATTTTTGTTAGTGCGTATACTTGGGGGGCACTGGATGACACTGGTACTTGGATGTGCTGTACCGGTTATGTGAGCGTCACACGCTAATTGGTGCTAGTAGGCTGGCACGGTGGTAGATACTGGTGTGTTCTGCTGGCACTGAGTGCTAATGATATGTGCTGGAAATGTGGCACTGACACTGTGAATTGCGCTGATGACAATGACGACACTGACACTGTGAATTGTGCTGATGACAATGACAACACTGACTGTGAATTGCGCTGATGACAATGACACTGTGAATTGCACTGATGACAATGACTGGCACTAATTACTTTGAATCACGCTGATGGCACTGACACTGAATTGACGCTTTGACACTAATCTGTAGCAGAGTGCACTGTGTGTATCAGTGTGTATCACTTTAAATTCTTAGGCCCCATTCACACTGCACAATTCGCGCGTTTCACGCGATTTGCATTTTGCGTGATATCGCGCAAATGCTTGCATTGAGCAAGCGAGAATCGCGGCAAAATCCGCTCCAAAAAGGGTCCTGCTGTAGCGACACACGACCCGCGACAGCAGGACCCTTTGCCCCATTGCAAAGCATTGAAGAGCAATATCACGGGAATTACCACGCGATAAATCGCTCAAAGTTCTCCGTGTCCTCTCTCACAACAGAATGGTGCGTGAGTGAGGAGATAGCGACAAGGTTGCAAACCGCAGCCTCTGTTAACTTTAGTGACAGCTGTGATTTGTCAGAGCTAGATCGCAAGGTATAGGGACGATTTTACGGGCTCTATACCTTGTTTTAGAAACGCACTCTCCAATGGACAGTGCGGGCCCAGTAGCCGACTCCGGGGTGTGGGGCAGGACGTTTTAAAGACGCCCGCTCAGCTGTTTTTTTCACAACGGCCGGCAGGCGGTTAAAGAATGCCCTATAAACTTCACAAGGACATGTAATTCCCTTTCGTGCCCACATGCAATCGCAAAATACAAATTAATTTCATTTTTTAATTTAAATTAATTCTGAAACCTCATGACCAACATATGTTTTTCTTAAGGTATGCAATGGTACTTTTTTGGTGTGAGAGGTCAATGTACACAGGGGGTCCTATATGTTCAGCATTGTCACAATGGATGCAGAATAGCCACGTCTCTCCTTTTGGAAGTGGCGACGCACAACTACATTTAAAACATTTATCTGACCTGCCGCATGAGACGGCTCCGTTTTTACTTCCTTCTCCCATCTTCGTCTCAACCGACACAGATTCTAACATCTGTTGTGTATTTTACTATCATATGTACATTACACACTCAGCCTTTGTATATTCAACATGCAACATAAAAAAAAATATAATAGTACATCACATTTATATGCAGCCCAGACGCAAATACTGATATATATATATATATATTCATTATGTGTTTGTCTTCAAATGTTGTTTTCCTCATAACATTTGTAGCACTTGTTGGTGTTAGCTGTATTCTACCGAAATGTCAACTACTTTTATCAGCAGAGAACATTCTCCATGTCTTTTCCATCTAAGTATGGAGAAAAGTCTACAGCAACAGAGATGTTATGTTTCAAAAAAATACCGCACTCCACAGGATCTTCACCAGAAGTAAATTACATTACTCAAAAGATAAAAGATAGTATATCCAAGCTTGTAACTAAGGCTGGGTTCACACCTAGGCGTATAGAATATGCACGTTTGTTGCGCGTTTAATGCCGTGCGTTTTTCCTGCGATTCTCTGTAAAAAAATGCGCAACACATGCGCGTTTCCGAGGGCTACCTGACTG